>NW_027182840.1:227500-402500 GCF_041146395.1 Eulemur rufifrons
GAAGTCCTATCCCATAATTCTAATCCTAACCCCGAGCCATAACCGTAACACCTCATCCCTAATTCTAAAATGACAACCCTAACCTTCACCCTACCAACAACCCTAACCCTAACCCTAACCCCTAACCCTAAGCCTCACCCTATCACTAATCTTCATCGCTAAACCGTACAGTAATCCTAACCCTAAATCTAATTCTCAGACTTCTTGCTTTCTCAGAGTTTTGAAAGCCTACAATCCTACTAAGCCACGCATGAAAGCCCGCTCTGCCACAGTGTCCTGCATGAAACCCAGAGGCCCATACACTGCGTACGATAGAGTGGGTTCCCAGAGACCATCACAGACCCCTAACTTCGCCTCCTAGTGCATACAGGGCCCGGGCCCTAAGCATAAACCCTACCCCACACCCATAACCCTAACCCAGAACATAACACCTAACCCTGATCCTACTGCTCACCTTAACAGGTAAAGCTCACCGTAACCCTAACTTTAACCCCTTATCTTAACGTTAATGCATGACACCCTGAGAACAAGCCCTATACCGTAATTCTAACCCTAACTCCTAGCCATAACCATAACACCTAATCCCTAATTCTGAAACGCCAACCCTAACCTTAACCCTACCAACAACACTAACACTAACCCTAAAACGCTTACCCTAACCCTACGCCTAAAAATAACCCTAACCATTGATCCTTAGTCATAACCCCTAAAGCTTAACCCTAACCCTTAACGCTAATCCCAATCCTAACCATTAAACATAACCCTAATTAATCCTAACCCTAACCTATACGCTAATGCCTAGAGATCTAACGCCAACACTGACCTACAGTTAACACTAACCCTAACCCCTGATCCTAACCTTAAACCTGAACCATAAACCTAAACCTTAACCCTAACCTTATCCCTAACCCCCTAACCCTAACCCTAGCTGTTAAGCCTCACCCTAACACTTAACCCTGACTCTAACCCTAAACCATAACCCTAACCCTGAACCCTAACCCTAAGCCTAACCCTTAACCCTAACCCCTAACCCTAACGCTAACCCCAACCCTAAACCTAACCCTGGCCCCCTAACCCAGACTTAACACCAAACCCCTAACACTAACTCTAACCCTAACCACTAATCCCTAGCACCTGACCCTGACTCGAAACCTAACCCTTAACTCGAAACCCCTAACCCAAAACCTAACCCTAATTCTCACACTACTTCCATTCCCAGAGTGAAGGAAGCCTATAATACAGCCATGCCATGTGTGAGATGAGGCTCCGCCTGAGTCCTGCATGTAGGTTTTGTCCCAAGGCCCAGGGAATGACGTTGTGCTTTCGTGGTGACTCCGACCACACACCTCTCACTGTAGATTAACCAGGTCCTGTGCCCTTAAACTGACCGCTAAATCTAAGCCCTACCACCAACCCTAACCCCTGACCCTGAACCTAAGCCCCGAGCCTAAAGCACAACACTAACTCTAAACACTTACCCTAAACTTAATCCCTAACCCTAATGCTAACCCCTAAACGTAACCCTAACCGTGAACAATAAACCTAATCCTAATCTCTAACACACACCCTGACACATAACTCTAACCCTAAAACTAACCCTAACCCTTAACCCTAAACCTAAACCCTAACCCTAACCCTTAACCTTAACCGTTAACTCTCATGCTAACCTTTAATCCTAACCCTAATCCTAAACTTCAACCCTAAACCTAACACAACCCTAACCCTGTACCAAACCCTAACCCCTCATCTTAACCCTATCCGCAAACCTAAACCCCAATACGAACTGTAACCGTTAAACCTAACAGTAACCTTAAACCGTAACCCTAATCTGTAACCCTATCCCCTCACCATAACACTACACTTCATCCTGAACACTAACCATAATCCTAACCCTAAATCTAATTCTCAGACTTCTTGCTTTCTTAGAGCTTAGAAAGCCTGCAATCCTCCCATGCCATGTGTGAAAGGAAGCTCTACCACTGTGTCCTGCATGAAACCCACGGGCCCATACCCAGAATCCGATACAGTGGGTTCCCGGTGACAATCCCAGCCCCCTAACCTCCCCCCAGCTTAATGAGGACAGGGCCCGTGCGCTAAGCATAAATGATACCTTTAACAGATAACCCTAACCCTGAACATGGTACCTAACCCTGTTCCTATTTCTCCCCTTAACACGTAAACCTCACCGGGAGCCTAACTTTAACCACTTATCGTAACGTTAATGCATAACCCATTCCCTGAGAACATCCTCTATCCCATAATTCTAACCCTATCTCCTAGTCATAACTGTAACACCTAATCCCTAACCCTAATTCTCAACCGCTAAGCCTAACCGTAACGCTGCCTACAACCCTAACACTGACAGGAAACCTTACTTCTAACCCCAACGCTATGCCTAACAAAAGCCCTAACCCTTCACCCTTCACCCTAACCCCTAAGCCTTACCCTAACCCTTAACCCTAATCCTAATCCTAACCATTAAACCTAAACCTAGCTCTTAAAGCTAACCCTAAACCTTACCCTCACGACTAGACCTAACCCTGACACTAACCTAACACCTAACCCTAACCAGAACCCCTAAAGCTAACCCTGAAACCTATCCCTAACCCTAGCAGTAAACTTTAACCCTAAACCTAAGCCCAACCCGTAACCCTAATCCTATCCTTTTACCCTAAAACTAACCCCTAAACCTAACCCCTATACCTCACCCTAACTCTAACCCCAATCCTAATTCTAACCATACCCCTTCATAAAACACTAACTCCTAACCGCTAACCCTAACACTAACCAAAAACCCTAATCACTAATCCCTAACCCTAACGCTTAACCTTTACCGTAACCGTTAACCCTCACCCTAAATCTTAACACTGACACTAACCTTAACCTTTAACTCTAAGCCTAACCCTTAACCCTACAGTAGGGAAGACCCTTAATGCTAATGGGATCCCTTATCCCTAACCCTAACACTACAGCTAAAAATAACCCTAACCTTGGATCCTTAAACCTAACCCCTAACACTTACTTTAACCCCAAACCCTAACCCTAATCCTAAGCATTAAACCTAACCCTATCTCTTAACCCTAACGCTAGCCCTTACCCTAAGCCTAGATCTAACCCTAAATCTAACCTACCGCCTAATCCTAACCTTAAGCCCTAATGCTAACTCTAACCCTGAACCCTAAACCTACCCGTAACCCTTAACACTGACCCTATCCGTGAACCTTAACCCTGACCCTAACCATTACCCGCACCCAAGCATTTAACCCTGACCCTAACCCTAATCCTTAATGATAACCCTAACTCTAAACCCTAACCCTAAGCCCAACACTTAACCCTAATCCTATCCCTTAACCCTAACCCTAATGCTAACCCCTAAACATAACCCTAACCGTCACCAGTAAACCTAACCCTAACCTCTAACACAAACCATAGCACATAACTCTAACCCTAAAACTAACCCTAACCATAACCCTAACCCTAAACCCTAACTCTTAACCTTAACCCTAAGCGTTAACTCTCACGCTAACCTTTAATCCTAACCCTAATCCTAATCTTCAACCCTAAACCTAACACTTAACCCTAACCCTGTACCAATCCCTAACCCCTCATCTTAACCCTAACCGTAAACCTCAACCCTAAACCAAAGTGTAACCGTTAAACCTAAGAGTAACCTTTAACCCTAACCCTAATCCCTAACCCTAAGCCCTCACCCTAACACTAAACTTCATCCTTAACCCTAACCATAATCCTAACCCTAAATCTAATTCTCAGACTTCTTGCTTTCTTAGAGTTTAGAAAGCCTGCAATCCTCCCATGCCATGCGTGAAAGGAGGCTCTACCACTGTGTCCTGCATGAAACCCACGGGCCCATACCCAGAGTATGATAGAGTGGGTTCCCGGGTACAATCCCAGCCCCCTAAACTCCCCCGGCCCGCCTAATGCAGACAGGGCCCGTGCGCTAAGCATAAACAATACCTTTAAGAGATAACCCTAACCCTGAACATAACACCCAACCCTGTTCCTATTTCTCCCCTTAACACGTAAACCTCACCATGCGCCTAACTTTAACCTCTTATCCTAACGTTAATGCATAACCCATTTCCTGAGAACAACCCCTATCCCATAATTCTAACCCTATCTCCTAGTCATCACTGTGACACCTAATCCCTAACCCTAATTCTAAACCGCTAACCCTAACCGTAACCCTACCTACAACCCTAACACTGACAGTAACCCTTACTTCTAACCCAAACGCTATGCCTAACAAAAACCCTAACCCTTGACCCTAACCCTTCACCCTAACCCCTAAGCCTTACCCTAACCCTTAACCCTAATCCTAATCCTAACCATTAAACCTAACCCTAGCTCTTAAAGCTAACCCTAAACCTTACCCTCACGACTAGACCTAACCCTGACACTAACCTAACACCTAACACTAACCAGAACCCCTAAAGCTAACCCTGAACCCTATCCCTAACCCTAGCAGTAAACTTTAACCCTAAACCTAAGCCCAACCCGTAACCCTAATCCTATCCTTTTACCCTAAAACTAACCCCTAAACCTAACCCCTATACCTCACCCTAACTCTAACCCCAATCCTAATTCTAACCATACCCCTTCATAAAACACTAACTCCTAACCGCTAACCCTAACACTAACCAAAAACCCTAATCACTAATCCCTAACCCTAACGCTTAACCTTTACCCTAACCGTTAACCCTCACCCTAAATCTTAACACTGACCCTAACCTTAATCTTTAACTCTAAGCCTAATGCTTAACCCTACAGTAAGGAAGATCCTTAATGCTAATGGGATCACTTATCCCTAACCCTAACACTACAGCTAAAAATAACCCTAACCTTGGATGCTTAAACCTAACCACTAACACTTACTTCAACCCCAAACCCTAACCCTAATCCTAAGCATTAAACCTAACCCTATCTCTTAACCCTAACGCTAGCCCTTACCCTAACGCCTAGATCTAACCCTAAATCTAACCTACCGCCTAATCCTAACCTTAAGCCCTAATGCTAACTCTAACCCTGAACCCTAAACCTACCCGTAACCCTTAACACTAACCCTATCCGTGAACCTTAATCCTGACCCTAACCATTACCCGCACCCAAGCATTTAACCCTGACACTAACCTAATCATTAATGCTAACCCTAACACTAAACCCTAACCCTAAGCCCAACACTTAACCCTAATCCTATCCCTTAATCTTAACCCTAACCCTAATGCTAACCCCTAAACGTAACCCTAACCGTGACCAGTAAACCTAACCCTAACCTCTAAAACAAACCATAGCACATAACTCTAACTCTAAAACTAACCCTAAAGCTAACCCTCAACCCTAACTCTTAACCTTAACCCTAAGCGTTAACTCTCACGCTAACCTTTAATCCTAACCCTAATCCTAATCTTCAACCCTAAACCTAACACTTAACCCTAACCCTGTACCAAACCCTAACCCCTCATCCTAACCCTAACCGTAAACCTCAACCCTAAACCAAAGTGTAACCATTAAACCTAAGAGTAACCTTTAACCCTAACCCTAATCCCTAACCCTAAGCCCTCACCCTAACACTAAACTTCATCCTTAACCCTAACCAGAATCCTAACCCTAAATCTAATTCTCAGACTTCTTGCTTTCTTAGAGTTTAGAAAGCCTGCAATCCTCCCATGCCATGCGTGAAAGGAGGCTCTACCACTGTGTCCTGCATGAAACCCACGGGCCCATACCCAGAGTATGATAGAGTGGGTTCCCGGGTACAATCCCAGACCCCTAAACTCCCCCCGCCCGCCTACTACAGACAGGGCCTGGGCGCTAAGCATAAACAATACCTTTAACAGATAACCCTAACCCTGAACATAACACCCAACCCTGTTCCTATTTCTCCCCTTAACACGTAAACCTCACCTTGCGCCTAACTTTAACCTCTTATCCTAACGTTAATGCATAAACCATTTCCTGAGAACAACCCCTATCCCATAATTGTAACCCTATCTCCTAGTCATCACTGTGACACCTAATCCCTAACCCTAATTCTAAACCGCTAACCCTAACCGTAACCCTACCTACAACCCTAACACTGACAGTAACCCTTACGTCTAACCCCAACGCTATGCCTAACAAAAACCCTAACCCTTGACACTAACCCTTCACCCTAACCCCTAAGCCTTACCCTAACCCTTAACCCTAATCCTAATCCTAACCATTAAATCTAACCCTAGCTCTTAAAGCTAACCCTAAACCTTACCCTCACGACTAGACCTAACCCTGACACTAACCTAACACCTAACCCTAACCAGAACCCCTAAAGCTAACCCTGAACCCTATCCCTAACCCTAGCAGTAAACTTTAACCCTAAACCTAAGCCCAACCCGTAACCCTAATCCTATCCTTTTACCCTAAAACTAACCCCTAAACCTAACCCCTATACCTCACCCTAACTCTAACCCCAATCCTAATTCTAACCATACCCCTTCATAAAACACTAACTCCTAACCGCTAACCCTAACACTAACCAAAAACCCTAATCACTAATTCCTAACCCTAATGCTTAACCTTTACCCTAACCGTTAACCCTCATCCTAAATCTTAACACTGACCCTAACCTTAACCTTTAACTCTAAGCCTACCCCTTAACCCTACAGTAAGGAAACCCTTAATGCTAATGGGATCCCTTATCCCTAACCCTAACACTACAGCTAAAAATAACCCTAACCTTGGATCCTTAAACCTAACCCCTAACACTTACTTTAACCCCAAACCGTAACCCTAATCCTAAGCATTAAACCTAACCCTATCTCTTAACCCTAATGCTAGCCCTTACCCTAACGCCTAGATCTAACCCTAAATCTAACCTACCGCCTAATCCTAACCTTAAGCCCTAATGCTAACACTAACCCTGAACCCTAAACCTACCCGTAACCCTTAACACTAACCCTATCCGTGAACCTTAACCCTGACCCTAACCATTACCCGCACCCAAGCATTTAACCCTGACCCTAACCCTAATCCTTAATGCTAACTCTAACAATAAAGCCTAACCCTAAGCCCAACACTTATCCCTAATCCTATCCCTTAACCCTAACCCTAACCCAAATTCTACCCCCTAAACGTAATCCTAACCGTGACCAGTAAACCTAACCCTAACCTCTAACACAAACCATAGCACATAACTCTAAACCTAAAACTAACCCTAACCCTAACCCTAACCCTAAACCCTAACTTTTAACCTTAACCCTAAGCGTTAACTCTCACGCTAACCTTTAATCCTAACCCTAATCCTAATCTTCAACCCTAAACCTAACACTTAACCCTAACCCTGTACCAAACCCTAACCCCTCATCCTAACCCTAACAGTAAACCTCAACCCTAAACCAAAGTGTAACTGTTAAACCTAAGAGTAACCTTTAACCCTAACCCTAATCCCTAACCCTAAGCCCTCACCCTAACACTAAACTTCATCCTTAACCATAACCAGAATCCTAACCCTAAATCTAATTCTCAGACTTCTTGCTTTCCTAGAGTTTAGAAAGCCTGCAATCATCCCATGCCATGCGTGAAAGGAGGCTCTACCACTGTGTCCTGCATGAAACCCACGGGCCCATACCCAGAGTATGATAGAGTGGGTTCCCGGGTACAATCCCAGACCCCTAAACTCCCCCCGCCCGCCTACTGCAGACAGGGCCCGGGCGCTAAGCATAAACAATACCTTTAACAGATAACCCTAACCCTGAACATAACACCCAACCCTGTTCCTATTTCTCCCCTTAACACGTAAACCTCACCGTGCGCCTAACTTTAACCTCTTATCCTAACGTTAATGCATAACCCATTTCCTGAGAACAACCCCTATCCCATAATTCTAACCCTATCTCCTAGTCATCACTGTGACACCTAATCCCTAACCCTAATTCTAAACCGCTAACCCTAACCGTAACCCTACCTACAACCCTAACACTGACAGTAACCCTTACTTCTAACCCCAACGCTATGCCTAACAAAAACCCTAACCCTTGACCCTAACCCTTCACCCTAACCCCTAAGCCTTACCCTAACCCTTAACCCTAATCCTAATCCTAACCATTAAATCTAACCCTAGCTCTTAAAGCTAACCCTAAACCTTACCCTCACGACTAGACCTAACCCTGACACAAACCTAACACCTAACCCTAACCAGAACCCCTAAAGCTAACCCTGAACCCTATCCCTAACCCTAGCAGTAAACTTTAACCCTAAACCTAAGCCCAACCCGTAACCCTAATCCTATTCTTTTACCCTAAAACTAACCCCTAAACCTAACCCCTATACCTCACCCTAACTCTAACCCCAATCCTAATTCTAACCATACCCCTTCATAAAACACTAACTCCTAACCGCTAACCCTAACACTAACCAAAAACCCTAATCACTAATTCCTAACCCTAACGCTTAACCTTTACCCTAACCGTTAACCCTCACCCTAAATCTTAACACTGACCCTAACCTTAACTTTTAACTCTAAGCCTACCCCTTAACCCTACAGTAAGGAAGACCCTTAATGCTAATGGGATCCCTTATCCCTAACCCTAACACTACAGCTAAAAATAACCCTAACCTTGGATCCTTAAACCTAACCCCTAACACTTACTTTAACCCCAAACCCTAACCGTAATCTTAAGCATTAAACCTAACCCTATCTCTTAACCCTAATGCTAGCCCTTACCCTAACGCCTAGATCTAACCCTAAATCTAACCTACCGCCTAATCCTAACCTTAAGCCCTATTGCTAACACTAACCCTGAACCCTAAACCTACCCGTAACCCTTAACACTAACCCTATCCGTGAACCTTAACCCTGACCCTAACCATTACCCGCACCCAAGCATTTAACCCTGACCCTAACCCTAATCCTTAATGCTAACCCTAACAATAAAGCCTAACCCTAAGCCCAACACTTATCCCTAATCCTATCCCTTAACCCTAACCCTAACCCAAATGCTACCCCCTAAACGTAATCCTAACCGTGACCAGTAAACCTAACCCTAACCTCTAACACAAACCATAGCACATAACTCTAACCCTAAAACTAACCCTAACCCTAACCCTAAACCCTAACTTTTAACCTTAACCCTAAGCGTTAACTCTCACGCTAACCTTTAATCCTAACCCTAATCCTAATCTTCAACCCTAAACCTAACACTTAACCCTAACCCTGTACCAAACCCTAACCCCTCATCTTAACCCTAACCGTAAACCTCAACCCTAAACCAAAGTGTAACCGTTAAACCTAAGAGTAACCTTTAACACTAACCCTAATCCCTAACCCTAAGCCCTCACCCTAACACTAAACTTCATCCTTAACCCTAACCAGAATCCTAACCCTAAATCTAATTCTCAGACTTCTTGCTTTCTTAGAGTTTAGAAAGCCTGCAATCCTCCCATGCCATGCGTGAAAGGAGGCTCTACCACTGTGTCCTGCATGAAACCCACGGGCCCATACCCAGAGTATGATAGAGTGGGTTCCCGGGTACAATCCCAGACCCCTAAACTCCCCCCGCCCGCCTAATGCAGACAGGGCCCGTGCCCTAAGCATAAACAGTACCTTTAACAGATAACCCTAACCCTGAACATAACACCCAACCCTGTTCCTATTTCTCCCCTTAACACGTAAACCTCACTGTGCGCCTAACTTTAACCTCTTATCCTAACGTTAATGCATAACCCATTTCCTGAGAACAACCCCTATCCCATAATTCTAACCCTATCTCCTAGTCATCACTGTGACACCTAATCCCTAACCCTAATTCTAAATCGCTAACCCTAACCATAAGCCTACCTACAACCCTAACACTGACAGTAACCCTTACTTCTAACCCCAACGCTATGCCTAACAAAAACCCTAACCCTTGACCCTAACCCTTCACCCTAACCCCTAAGCCTTACCCTAACCCTTAACCCTAATCCTAATCCTAACCATTAAACCTAACCCTAGCTCTTAAAGCTAACCCTAAACCTTACCCTCACGACTAGACCTAACCCTGACACTAACCTAACTCCTAACCCTAACCAGAACCCCTAAAGCTAACCCTGAACCCTATCCCTAACCCTAGCAGTAAACTTTAACCCTAAACCTAAGCCCAACCCGTAACCCTAATCCTATCCTTTTACCCTAAAACTAACCCCTAAACCTAACCCCTATACCTCACCCTAACTCTAACCCCAATCCTAATTCTAACCATACCCCTTCATAAAACACTAACTCCTAACCGCTAACCCTAACACTAACCAAAAACCCTAATCACTAATCCCTAACCCTAACGCTTAACCTTTACCCTAACCGTTAACCCTCACCCTAAATCTTAACACTGACCCTAACCTTAACCTTTAACTCTAAGCCTAACCCTTAACCCTACAGTAAGGAAGACCCTTAATGCTAATGGGATCCCTTATCCCTAACCCTAACACTACAGCTAAAAATAACCCTAACCTTGGATCCTTAAACCTAACCCCTAACACTTACTTTAACCCCAAACCCTAACCCTAATCCTAAGCATTAAACCTAACCCTATCTCTTAACCCTAACGCTAGCCCTTACCCTAACGCCTAGATCTAACCCTAAATCTAACCTACCGCCTAATCCTAACCTTCAGCCCTAATGCTAACTCTAACCCTGAACCCAAACCTACCCTTAACCCTTAACACTAACCCTATCCGTGAACCTTAACCCTGACCCTAACCATTACCCGCACCCAAGCATTTAACCCTGACCGTACCCCTAATCTTTAATGATAGCACTAACACTAAACCCTAACCCTAAGCCCAACACTTAAACCTAATCCTATCCCTTAACCCTAACCCTAATGCTAACCCCTAAACGTAATCCTCACCGTGACCAGTAAAGCTAACCCTAACCTCTAACACAAACCATAGCACATAACTCTAACCCTAAATCTAACCCTAACCCTAACCCTAAACCCTAACACTTAACCTATACCCTAAGCGTTAACTGTCATGCTAACCTTTAATCCTAACCCTAATCCTAATCTTGAACCCTAAACCTAACACTTAACCCTAACCCTGTACCTAACCCTAAAACTATACTAAACCCTAACCCCTCATCTTAAACCAAACCGGAAACCTGAACCCGAAACCAAAGTGTAACCGTTAAACCTAAGAGTAACTTTTAACCCTAACCCTAATCCCTAACCCTAAGCCCTCACCCTAACACTAAACTTCATCCTTAACCCTAACCAGAATCCTAACCCTAAATCTAATTCTCAGACTTCTTGCCTTCTTAGAGTTTAGAAAGCCTGCAATCCTCCCATGCCATGCGTGAAAGGAGGCTCTACCACTGTGTCCTGCATGAAACCCACGGGCCCATACCCAGAGTATGATAGAGTGGGTTCCCGGGTACAATCCCAGCCCCCTAAACTCCCCCCGCCCGCCTAATGCAGACAGGGCCCGTGCGCTAAGCATAAACAATACCTTTAACAGATAACCCTAACCCTGAACATAACATCCAACCCTGTTCCTATTTCTCCCCTTAACACGTAAACCTCACTGTGTGCCTAACTATAACCTCTTATCCTAACGTTAATGCATAACCCATTTCCTGAGAACAACCCCTATCCCATAATTCTAACCCTATCTCCTAGTCATCACTGTGACACCTAATCCCTAACCCTAATTCTAAACCGCTAACCCTAACCGTAACCCTACCTACAACCCTAACACTGACAGTAACCCTTACTTCTAACCCCAACGCTATGCCTAACAAAAACCCTAACCCTTGACCCAAACCCTTCACCCTAACCCCTAAGCCTTACCCTAACCCTTAACCCTAATCCTAATCCTAACCATTATACCTAATCCTAGCTCTTAAAGCTAACCCTAAACCTTACACTCACGACTAGACCTAACCCTGACACTAACGTAACACCTAACCCTAACCAGAACCCCTAAAGCTAACCCTGAACCCTATCCCTAACCCTAGCAGTAAACTTTAACCCTAAACCTAAGCCCAACCCGTAACCCTAATCCTATCCTTTGACCCTAAAACTCACCCCTAAACCTAACCCCTATACCTCACCCTAACTCTAACCCCAATCCTAATTCTAATCATACCCCTTCATAAAACACTAACTCCTAACCGCTAACCCTAACACTAACCAAAAACCCTAATCACTAATCCCTAACCCTAACGCTTAACCTTTACCCTAACCGTTAAACCTCACCCTAAATCTTAACACTGACCCTAACCTTCTCCTTTAACTCTAAGCCTAACCCTTAAGCCTACAGTAAGGAAGACCCTTAATGCTAATGGGATCCCTTATCCCTAACCCTAACACTACAGCTAAAAATAACCCTAACCTTGGATGCTTAAACCTAACCCCTAACACTTACTTCAAACCCAAACCCTAACCAAAATCCTAAGCATTAAACCTAACCCTATCTCTTAACCCGAACGCTAGCCCTTACCCTAACGCCTAGATCTAACCCTAAATCTAACCTACCGCCCAATCCTAACCTTAAGCCCTAATGCTAACTCTAACCCTGAACCCTAAACCTACCCGTAACCCTTAACACTAACCCTATCCGTGAACCTTAATCCTGACCCTAACCATTACCCGCACCCAGCATTTAACCCTGACACTAACCTAATCATTAATGCTAACCCTAACACTAAACCCTAACCCTAAGCCCAACACTTAACCCTAATCCTATCCCTTAACCCTAACCCTAACCCTAATGCTAACTCCTAAACGTAACCCTAACCGTGACCAGTAAACCTAACCCTAACCTCTAACACAAACCATAGCACATAACTCTAAAACTAACCCTAACCCTAACCCTAACCCTAAACCCTAACCCTTAACCTTAACCCTAAGCGTTAACTCTCACGCTAACCTTTAATCCTAACCCTAATCCTAATCTTCAACCCTAAACCTAACACTTAACCCTAACCCTGTACCAAACCCTAACCCCTCATCTTAACCCTAACCGTAAACCTCAACCCTAAACCAAAGTGTAACTGTTAAACCTAAGAGTAACCTTTAACCCTAACCCTAATCCCTAACCCTAAGCCCTCACCCTAACACTAAACTTCATCCTTAACCCTAACCAGAATCCTAACCCTAAATCTAATTCTCAGACTTCTTGCTTTCTTAGAGTTTAGAAAGCCTGCAATCCTCCCATTGCCATGCGTGAAAGGAGGCTCTACCACTGTGTCCTGCATGAAACCCACGGGCCCATACCCAGAGTATGATAGAGTGGGTTCCCGGGTACAATCCCAGCCCCCTAAACTCCCCCCGCCCGCCTAATGCAGACAGGGCCCGTGCGCTAAGCATAAACAATACCTTTAACAGATAACCCTAACCCTGAACATAACACCCAACCCTGTTCCTATTTCTCCCCTTAACACGTAAACCTCACCGTGCGCCTAACTTTAACCTCTTATCCTAACGTTAATGCATAACCCATTTCCTGAGAACAACCCCTATCCCATAATTCTAACCCTATCTCCTAGTCATCACTGTGACACCTAATCCCTAACCCTAATTCTAAACCGCTAACCCTAACCGTAACCCTACCTACAACCCTAACACTGACAGTAACCCTTACTTCTAACCCCAACGCTATGCCTAACAAAAACCCTAACCCTTGACCCTAACCCTTCACCCTAACCCCTAAGCCTTACCCTAACCCTTAACCCTAATCCTAATCCTAACCATTAAATCTAACCCTAGCTCTTAAAGCTAACCCTAAACCTTACCCTCACGACTAGACCTAACCCTGACACAAACCTAACACCTAACCCTAACCAGAACCCCTAAAGCTAACCCTGAACCCTATCCCTAACCCTAGCAGTAAACTTTAACCCTAAACCTAAGCCCAACCCGTAACCCTAATCCTATTCTTTTACCCTAAAACTAACCCCTAAACCTAACCCCTATACCTCACCCTAACTCTAACCCCAATCCTAATTCTAACCATACCCCTTCATAAAACACTAACTCCTAACCGCTAACCCTAACACTAACCAAAAACCCTAATCACTAATTCCTAACCCTAACGCTTAACCTTTACCCTAACCGTTAACCCTCACCCTAAATCTTAACACTGACCCTAACCTTAACTTTTAACTCTAAGCCTACCCCTTAACCCTACAGTAAGGAAGACCCTTAATGCTAATGGGATCCCTTATCCCTAACCCTAACACTACAGCTAAAAATAACCCTAACCTTGGATCCTTAAACCTAACCCCTAACACTTACTTTAACCCCAAACCCTAACCGTAATCTTAAGCATTAAACCTAACCCTATCTCTTAACCCTAATGCTAGCCCTTACCCTAACGCCTAGATCTAACCCTAAATCTAACCTACCGCCTAATCCTAACCTTAAGCCCTATTGCTAACACTAACCCTGAACCCTAAACCTACCCGTAACCCTTAACACTAACCCTATCCGTGAACCTTAACCCTGACCCTAACCATTACCCGCACCCAAGCATTTAACCCTGACCCTAACCCTAATCCTTAATGCTAACCCTAACAATAAAGCCTAACCCTAAGCCCAACACTTATCCCTAATCCTATCCCTTAACCCTAACCCTAACCCAAATGCTACCCCCTAAACGTAATCCTAACCGTGACCAGTAAACCTAACCCTAACCTCTAACACAAACCATAGCACATAACTCTAACCCTAAAACTAACCCTAACCCTAACCCTAAACCCTAACTTTTAACCTTAACCCTAAGCGTTAACTCTCACGCTAACCTTTAATCCTAACCCTAATCCTAATCTTCAACCCTAAACCTAACACTTAACCCTAACCCTGTACCAAACCCTAACCCCTCATCTTAACCCTAACCGTAAACCTCAACCCTAAACCAAAGTGTAACCGTTAAACCTAAGAGTAACCTTTAACACTAACCCTAATCCCTAACCCTAAGCCCTCACCCTAACACTAAACTTCATCCTTAACCCTAACCAGAATCCTAACCCTAAATCTAATTCTCAGACTTCTTGCTTTCTTAGAGTTTAGAAAGCCTGCAATCCTCCCATGCCATGCGTGAAAGGAGGCTCTACCACTGTGTCCTGCATGAAACCCACGGGCCCATACCCAGAGTATGATAGAGTGGGTTCCCGGGTACAATCCCAGACCCCTAAACTCCCCCCGCCCGCCTAATGCAGACAGGGCCCGTGCCCTAAGCATAAACAGTACCTTTAACAGATAACCCTAACCCTGAACATAACACCCAACCCTGTTCCTATTTCTCCCCTTAACACGTAAACCTCACTGTGCGCCTAACTTTAACCTCTTATCCTAACGTTAATGCATAACCCATTTCCTGAGAACAACCCCTATCCCATAATTCTAACCCTATCTCCTAGTCATCACTGTGACACCTAATCCCTAACCCTAATTCTAAATCGCTAACCCTAACCATAAGCCTACCTACAACCCTAACACTGACAGTAACCCTTACTTCTAACCCCAACGCTATGCCTAACAAAAACCCTAACCCTTGACCCTAACCCTTCACCCTAACCCCTAAGCCTTACCCTAACCCTTAACCCTAATCCTAATCCTAACCATTAAACCTAACCCTAGCTCTTAAAGCTAACCCTAAACCTTACCCTCACGACTAGACCTAACCCTGACACTAACCTAACTCCTAACCCTAACCAGAACCCCTAAAGCTAACCCTGAACCCTATCCCTAACCCTAGCAGTAAACTTTAACCCTAAACCTAAGCCCAACCCGTAACCCTAATCCTATCCTTTTACCCTAAAACTAACCCCTAAACCTAACCCCTATACCTCACCCTAACTCTAACCCCAATCCTAATTCTAACCATACCCCTTCATAAAACACTAACTCCTAACCGCTAACCCTAACACTAACCAAAAACCCTAATCACTAATCCCTAACCCTAACGCTTAACCTTTACCCTAACCGTTAACCCTCACCCTAAATCTTAACACTGACCCTAACCTTAACCTTTAACTCTAAGCCTAACCCTTAACCCTACAGTAAGGAAGACCCTTAATGCTAATGGGATCCCTTATCCCTAACCCTAACACTACAGCTAAAAATAACCCTAACCTTGGATCCTTAAACCTAACCCCTAACACTTACTTTAACCCCAAACCCTAACCCTAATCCTAAGCATTAAACCTAACCCTATCTCTTAACCCTAACGCTAGCCCTTACCCTAACGCCTAGATCTAACCCTAAATCTAACCTACCGCCTAATCCTAACCTTCAGCCCTAATGCTAACTCTAACCCTGAACCCAAACCTACCCTTAACCCTTAACACTAACCCTATCCGTGAACCTTAACCCTGACCCTAACCATTACCCGCACCCAAGCATTTAACCCTGACCGTACCCCTAATCTTTAATGATAGCACTAACACTAAACCCTAACCCTAAGCCCAACACTTAAACCTAATCCTATCCCTTAACCCTAACCCTAATGCTAACCCCTAAACGTAATCCTCACCGTGACCAGTAAAGCTAACCCTAACCTCTAACACAAACCATAGCACATAACTCTAACCCTAAATCTAACCCTAACCCTAACCCTAAACCCTAACACTTAACCTATACCCTAAGCGTTAACTGTCATGCTAACCTTTAATCCTAACCCTAATCCTAATCTTGAACCCTAAACCTAACACTTAACCCTAACCCTGTACCTAACCCTAAAACTATACTAAACCCTAACCCCTCATCTTAAACCAAACCGGAAACCTGAACCCGAAACCAAAGTGTAACCGTTAAACCTAAGAGTAACTTTTAACCCTAACCCTAATCCCTAACCCTAAGCCCTCACCCTAACACTAAACTTCATCCTTAACCCTAACCAGAATCCTAACCCTAAATCTAATTCTCAGACTTCTTGCCTTCTTAGAGTTTAGAAAGCCTGCAATCCTCCCATGCCATGCGTGAAAGGAGGCTCTACCACTGTGTCCTGCATGAAACCCACGGGCCCATACCCAGAGTATGATAGAGTGGGTTCCCGGGTACAATCCCAGCCCCCTAAACTCCCCCCGCCCGCCTAATGCAGACAGGGCCCGTGCGCTAAGCATAAACAATACCTTTAACAGATAACCCTAACCCTGAACATAACATCCAACCCTGTTCCTATTTCTCCCCTTAACACGTAAACCTCACTGTGTGCCTAACTATAACCTCTTATCCTAACGTTAATGCATAACCCATTTCCTGAGAACAACCCCTATCCCATAATTCTAACCCTATCTCCTAGTCATCACTGTGACACCTAATCCCTAACCCTAATTCTAAACCGCTAACCCTAACCGTAACCCTACCTACAACCCTAACACTGACAGTAACCCTTACTTCTAACCCCAACGCTATGCCTAACAAAAACCCTAACCCTTGACCCAAACCCTTCACCCTAACCCCTAAGCCTTACCCTAACCCTTAACCCTAATCCTAATCCTAACCATTATACCTAATCCTAGCTCTTAAAGCTAACCCTAAACCTTACACTCACGACTAGACCTAACCCTGACACTAACGTAACACCTAACCCTAACCAGAACCCCTAAAGCTAACCCTGAACCCTATCCCTAACCCTAGCAGTAAACTTTAACCCTAAACCTAAGCCCAACCCGTAACCCTAATCCTATCCTTTGACCCTAAAACTCACCCCTAAACCTAACCCCTATACCTCACCCTAACTCTAACCCCAATCCTAATTCTAATCATACCCCTTCATAAAACACTAACTCCTAACCGCTAACCCTAACACTAACCAAAAACCCTAATCACTAATCCCTAACCCTAACGCTTAACCTTTACCCTAACCGTTAAACCTCACCCTAAATCTTAACACTGACCCTAACCTTCTCCTTTAACTCTAAGCCTAACCCTTAAGCCTACAGTAAGGAAGACCCTTAATGCTAATGGGATCCCTTATCCCTAACCCTAACACTACAGCTAAAAATAACCCTAACCTTGGATGCTTAAACCTAACCCCTAACACTTACTTCAAACCCAAACCCTAACCAAAATCCTAAGCATTAAACCTAACCCTATCTCTTAACCCGAACGCTAGCCCTTACCCTAACGCCTAGATCTAACCCTAAATCTAACCTACCGCCCAATCCTAACCTTAAGCCCTAATGCTAACTCTAACCCTGAACCCTAAACCTACCCGTAACCCTTAACACTAACCCTATCCGTGAACCTTAATCCTGACCCTAACCATTACCCGCACCCAGCATTTAACCCTGACACTAACCTAATCATTAATGCTAACCCTAACACTAAACCCTAACCCTAAGCCCAACACTTAACCCTAATCCTATCCCTTAACCCTAACCCTAACCCTAATGCTAACTCCTAAACGTAACCCTAACCGTGACCAGTAAACCTAACCCTAACCTCTAACACAAACCATAGCACATAACTCTAAAACTAACCCTAACCCTAACCCTAACCCTAAACCCTAACCCTTAACCTTAACCCTAAGCGTTAACTCTCACGCTAACCTTTAATCCTAACCCTAATCCTAATCTTCAACCCTAAACCTAACACTTAACCCTAACCCTGTACCAAACCCTAACCCCTCATCTTAACCCTAACCGTAAACCTCAACCCTAAACCAAAGTGTAACTGTTAAACCTAAGAGTAACCTTTAACCCTAACCCTAATCCCTAACCCTAAGCCCTCACCCTAACACTAAACTTCATCCTTAACCCTAACCAGAATCCTAACCCTAAATCTAATTCTCAGACTTCTTGCTTTCTTAGAGTTTAGAAAGCCTGCAATCCTCCCATTGCCATGCGTGAAAGGAGGCTCTACCACTGTGTCCTGCATGAAACCCACGGGCCCATACCCAGAGTATGATAGAGTGGGTTCCCGGGTACAATCCCAGCCCCCTAAACTCCCCCCGCCCGCCTAATGCAGACAGGGCCCGTGCGCTAAGCATAAACAATACCTTTAACAGATAACCCTAACCCTGAACATAACACCCAACCCTGTTCCTATTTCTCCCCTTAACACGTAAACCTCACCGTGCGCCTAATTTTAACCTCTTATCCTAACGTTAATGCATAACCCATTTCCTGAGAACAACCCCTATCTCATAATTCTAACCCTATCTCCTAGTCATCACTGTGACACCTAATCCCTAACCCTAATTCTAAACCG
This sequence comes from Eulemur rufifrons, assembly GCF_041146395.1. NCBI lineage: Eukaryota > Metazoa > Chordata > Mammalia > Primates > Lemuridae > Eulemur > Eulemur rufifrons. The sequence continues at coordinate 246,688 of NW_027182840.1, forward strand.
CTAACCCTAACCGTAACCCTACCTACAACCCTAACACTGACAGTAACCCTTACTTCTAACCCCAACGCTATGCCTAACAAAAACCCTAACACTTGACCCTAACCCTTCACCCTAACCCCTAAGCCTTACCCTAACCCTTAACCCTAATCCTAATCTTAACCATTAAACCTAACCCTAGTTCTTAAAGCTAACCCTAAACCTTACCCTCACGACGGGTCCTAACCCTGACACTAACTTAACACCTAACCCTAACCAGAACCCATAAAGCTAACCCTGAACCCTATCCCTAACCCTAGAATTAAAACTTTACCCTAAACCGAAGCCCAACCCGTAACCCTAATCCTATCCTTTTACCCTAAAACTAACCCCTAAACCTAACCCCTATACCTCACCCTAACTCTAACCCCAATCCTAATTCTAACCATACCCCTTCATAAAACACTAACTCCTAACCGCTAACTCTAACACTAACCAAAAATCCTAATCACTAATCCCTAACTCTAACGCTTAACCTTTACCCTAAGCGTTAACCCTCACCCTAAATCTTAACACTGACCCTAACCTTAACCTTTAACTCTAAGCCTAACCCTTAACCCTACAGTAGGGAAGACCCTTAATGCTAATGGGATCCCTTATCCCTAACCCTAACACTACAGCTAGAAATAACCCTGACCTTGGATCCTTAAACCTAACCCCTAACACTTACTTTAACACCAAACCCTAACCCTAATCCTAAGCATTAAACCTAACCCTATCTCTTAACCCTAACGCTAGCCCTTACCCTAACGCCTAGATCTAACCCTAAATCTAACCTACCGCCTAATCCTAACCTTCAGCCCTAATGCTAACTCTAACCCTAAACCCTAAACCTACCCGTAACCCTTAACACTAACCCTATCCGTGAACCTTAACCCTGACCCTAACCATTACCCGCACCCAAGCATTTAACCCTGAACCTAACCCCAATCCTTAATGATAACCCTAACACTAAACCCTAACTCTAAGCCCAACACTTAACCCTAATCCTATCCCTTAACCCTAATCCTAATGTTAACCCCTAAACGTAATCCTAACCGTCACCATTAAACCTAACCCTAACCCTAACCCTAACCCCAACCCCAGCCCCTAACCCTAAACACTAACCCTAACCCTAAACCCTAACCTTAACCCTAACCCCAAACCCTAACCCTAACCCCTATCCCCTGACCCTGACCCTAACCCCAACCCCAACACCAACCCCAACCCCTAACCGTAACCCTAGCCCCTAACCCTTACCCCTACCCCCTAGATCCTACCCTAACCCTAACCCTAACCCTTAAACCTAACCCCTAACACTAACCGAAACCCCAACCCCTAACCCTTACCCTAACCCCTAACCCTAACCCCTAACCCTAACCCTAAACCTTACCATAACCCTAACCCCTAACCCTAACCCTAACCCCTAACCCTAACCCAACCCTACCCTAACCCTAACCCTAACCCCTAACCCTAACCCTAACCCCTAACCCTAACTCTAACCCCAAACCCTAACCCTTACCCTAACCCTAACCTAACCCTAGCCCTAACCCCTAACTCTAATCCTAACCCTACCCCTACCCCTAAACCTAAACCCTAACTCTAACCCTACCCCCTACCCCCTAACCCCTAACCCTAACCCTAACCCCTAACCCTAACCCCTAACCCTAACCCTACCCCTACCCCTAACCCTACCCCTAACCTTAACCCTAACCCTAACCCCAACCCCAACCCCTAACCCTAACCCCAACCCCTAACCCTAACCCTAACCCTTAACCCAACCCCAACCCCAACCCCAACCCTAACCCCTAACCCTAACCCTAACCCCAACCCCAACCCCTAACCCTAACCCTAACCCCTAACCCTAACCCCTAACCCCTAACCATAACCCCTAGCCCTAGCCCTAACCCTAGCCCTAGCCCTAGCCCTAACACTAACACTAGCCCTAACCCTAACCCTAACCCTAACCCTACCCCTACCCCTAACCCTACCCCTACCCCTACCCCTAACCCTACCCCTAACCTTAACCCTAACCCTAACCCCAACCCCAACCCCTAACCCCAACCCCAACCCCTAACCCTAACCCCTAACCCTAACCCTAACCCCAACCCCAACCCCTAACCCTAACCCTAACCCTTAACCCTAACCCTAACCCCAAACCCTTAACCCTTACCCCTAGCCCTAGCCCTAACCCTAGCCCTAGCCCTAACACTAACCCTAGCCCTAACCCTAACCCTAACCCCTAACCCTAACCCCTAACCCTTAACCCTAACCCAACCCAACCCTAACCCTAACCCTAACCTAACCCTAACCCTAACCCTAAACCCAACCCCAACCCCAACCCGAACCCCTACCCCTACCCCTTCCCCTACCCCTAACCCTTAACCCTAACCCTAACCCCTAATCCTAACCCCTAACCCTAACCCCTAACCCTAACCCTAACTTAACCCTAACCCTAACCCCAACCCTAACCCCTAACCCTAACCCCTAACCCTGACCCTGACCCTGACCCTAACCCTTAACACCTAACCCCAACACTAACCCTAACCCTAACCCCTAACCCTAACCCCAACCCTAACCCTAACCCCTAACCCTAACCCTAACCCCTAACCCTAACCCTAACCCCTAACCCCAACCCCTAACCCTAACCAAACCCTAACCCAACCCTAACCCAACCCTAACCCTAACCCTAACCCCTAACCCTAACCCTAGCCCTACCCCTACCCCTAACCCCTAACCCTAACCCCAAACCCTAACCCTAACCACTAACCCTAACCCTAACCCTACCCTAACCCCAACCCCAATCCCAACACCTAACCCTAACCCCTAACCCTAACCCCAACCCCAACCCCTAACCCTAACCCTAACCCCTAACCCTCACCCCTAACCCTAACCCTTAACCCTAACCCTAACCCAAACCCTAACCCAAACCCTAACCCAAACCCAAACCCTAACCCTAACCCTAAAGCTACCCCAACCCTACCCTACCCTACCCTAACCCCAACCCCAACCCCAACCCCTAACCCTCACCCCAACCCCAACCCCTATCCCTAACCCTAAACCCTAACCCTAACCCCTAACCCTAACCCCTAACACTAACCCCTAACCCTAACCCCTAACCCTGACCCTGACCCTGACCCTAACCCTTAACCCCTAACCCCAACCCTAACCCTAACCCCTAACCCTAACCCTAACCCCAACCCTAACCCCTACCCTAACCCTAACCCTAACTCTTACCCTAACCCTACCCTATCCCTAACCCTAAACCCTAACCCTAACCCCAACCCCTAACCCTAACCCCTAACCCTAACCCCTAACCCTAACCCTAAACCCTAACCCTAACCCCTAACCCTAACCCTAACCCCTAACCCCAACCCCAACCCCAACCCCTAACCCTTAACCCTTAACCCTACCCCTAACCCTAACCCTAACCCAACCCTAACCCTAACCCCAACCCCAACCCCTCACCCTAACCCTAAACCCTAACCCTAACCCTAATTACTATGTTGAGAATTATTTGCCAGTTTTTGCAGCACCTTTCACCATAATTGTGATAAGGTTCATCTCTGTCTCCTTGAAACGAAGAGGGCTTCCATGGAAAAACTATGCTGAGGCCCAGCTCACTTGGTGTGGCCGATACTTGATCCTGGAGCCTGGCAAGAAGCCATTCTTCTAAGTATCATTGCACCATCCTTTTTCCATTATTTACAAAAGCAGAACACCTTTCACCATTTAGCATAAGGATCAGTCACTGGAGGGTAGGTTTTCGTGTGGGGTTGGGGGGGTGGTGGGAGGCAGACCATCTGTCAGTATGGTGGTTTGTTTATATTATCCCCAGAGAGGAGAAGTGGGCATGTGTGTGGCAGTTGAAAAGTGTGGATCCTGTTTCAGTCTTAGACCCCTCTATGCGTGGGCACAGGTAACTGGCTTGTTCCAAGAAGTATGTCACAGAGCTTTTGAAATAAACACTACATTGAGAGTTATTTGCCAGTTTTTGCAGCACCTTTCACGATAATTGTGATAAGGTTCATCTCTCCCTCCTTAAATCCAAGATGGCTGCGACGGAAAAAACTATGGTGAGGCCTAGCTAACTTGGTGTTGCTGATACTTGGTATTGGAGCCTGGCAAGAGACCACTCTTTCAAGTATCATTCCACCATCCTTTCTCCATTATTTTAAAAGGCAGAGCACCTTTCACCAGTGAGCATAAGAATGAGTTGCTGGAGGGGATGTTTTTATGTCGAGTCAGGGGGTGGTGGAGGGGCAGGCCCTCTGTCAGTCTGGTGATTTGTTTTTATTATCCCCAGAGAGGAGAAGTGGGTATGTGTGTGGCAGGTGAAAAGGGCAGATCCTGTTTCAGTCTTAGACTGAACAGGATCCGCAGTTTTCAGCCTGTTCCTTTAAGAATCATTTGATTCATCAGCTGGGACTCTACCAAGGTTCTATAGACCCCTCTATGAGTGCGCCCAGTAAACTGGCTGGTTCCAAGAAGTATACCGCAGAGCTTTTGAAATAACCACTACGTGGAGAATTATTTGCCAGTTTTTGCAGCACCTTTCACAATAATTGTGTTAAGATTCGCCTCTGCATCCTTAAACACAAGATGGCTGCCATGGAAAACACTATGCTGAGGCATAGCTCACTTGGTGTTGCCAATACTTGGTACTGGACCCTGGCAAGAAGCCAGTTTTTTAAGTATCATTCCATGATCCTTTCTCCACTATTTTAAATGGCAGAGCACCTTTTGGCAGTTAGCATAAGAATGAGTCGCTGGAAGGGACTTTTTTTGTGGGGTCGGGTGGTGTTTGGGGGTCAGGGCATCTTTCAGTCTGGCGGTTTGTTTTTATTAGGCCCAGAGAGGAGAAGTGGGCATGTGTGTGGCAGGTGAAAAGTGCTGATCCTCTTTCAGTCTTAGGGTGAAAGAGGATCAGCAGTTTTCAGCCCGTTTCTTTAAGAATCCTTTGATTCATCACCTGGCAATCTACCATGGTTCTCTGGACCCCTCAATGCGTGGGACCCTTTAACTGGATACTTCCAAGAATTATGCTGCAGAGCTTTTGAAATAACCACTACGTGGAGAATTATTTGCCAGTTTTTGCAGCACCTTTCACCATAATTGTGACAAGGTTCGTCTCTGCCTCCTTAAACCAAGCTGGCTGCCATGGACAAAACCATGCTGAGGCCTACCTCACTTGGTATTGCCTATACTTGGTACTGGAGCCTGGCAAGAAGCCAGTCTTTTAAGTATCATTCCACCAACCTTTTTCCATTGTTTTAAAAGGCAGAGCACCTTTTGCCAGTTAGCAAATGAGTTGCTGGAGGGCACGTTGTTGTGTGGGGTCAGGTGGTGTGTGAGGGGGCAGGAGCTCTGCCAGTCCAGTGTTTGTTTTTTTAATCCTCAGAGAGGAGAAGTTGGCATGTGTGCAGCAGGTGAAATGTGCGGATCCTGTTTTAGTCTTAGACTGAAACAGGATCCACATTTTCTGCCCGTTCCTTTAAGAATCATTTGACTCTTCTTCCGTGAATCCACCATGGTTCTCTATAACCCTCTATGCGTGGCCCCAGGTAACTAGCTGGTTCCAAGAAGTATGCCATAGAGCTTTTGAAATAACCACTACGTGGAGAATTATTTGCCAGTTTTTGCAGCACCTTTCACCATAATTGTGACAAGGTACTTCTCTGCCTCCTTAATCCCAAGATGGCTGCCAGGGAAAAAACTATGCTGAGGCCTAGCTCACTTGGTGTTGCCGATACTTGGTACGGGAGCATGGAATAAAACCAGTCTTTCAAGTATCATTCCACCATCCTTTTTCCATTATTTTAAAATGCATAGCACCGTTTGCCAGTTAGCATAAGAATGAATCACTGGAGGGGACGTTTTTGTGTGGGGTCGTGTGGTGTGTGTGGGGGGGCAAGCCCTCTGTCAGTCCAGTGGTTTGTTTTTATTATGCCCAGAGAGGAGAAGTGGGCATGTGTGTGGCAGGTGAAAAGTGCGGATCCTGTTTCAGACTTAGACTGAAACAGGATCCGCACTTTTCAGCCCGTTCCTTTAAGACTCCTTTGATTCATTCTCAATGATGGTGGAATGGTGGTGACCTCCTGGATTCGTGCTCCTGGAGTGGAAGGCATGGGTCTCCCACTGCCCACAACCCTAGAGGTTCACTTCCCCACAAGAACGGTGGTGTGAATCCATGGAGAATCAGCGTGGGACAGAGAGAGAGAGCAAGAAAAGACTGAGGTGATTAGGGAAATAAATCACCAAATCTGGAGAGTGCGGGATGGCCAATAGAGAAGGGAGCACGGGACAGCTGTACCCACCTCACCAGAGAGTGGGGTGGGTTCAGCCCCACAGGAAAGCATCTTGTTCCCCCTCTGACCTCCACACCCACTCAATTGAGGATCTGCCTGAAGTCGGTGCAGAATCGCCACGGGAGATGTGGGGCTCTGCAGAGAGGAGACATTGGCAGGAGGCATTTTGGACCCTGGAGTGCTGTGCGCAGCTGACGCACCTAGCAACTGTCTCCTATACGCGGGCGGTGGGGCTGCTTTGGTCCCGGCTCTAGCAGATGCCAAACTGCCTCGTATAGGTGGGCGGCTGGATTCTCCCGGTCCCCGGCTCCTCTGGCCTCTGCCGGTCCCTGAGCATTCAACCCCAGTGACAGTGATCTGCAGACGGGCGGCCGCCATTGTCGGGGTCCACAGCCTAAACGCTGAGGAGCGATTGGGTACCGTGCGGCTCCCTGGGCGGCTCCCTTCCCTAGTCCACGGACCCTGACTAGGAGCTCCACCTTTGTGTGAACACTGAATGGTTCCCCAGTCACGAGAGAGTAGAGCGTGTACCTTGCAGACATTGGGTGGGGCAGACCATCGCCCGCGGGAACTGCAGTGGCTGGGGCGTTGGGCGAATGAGGGCACCGCTCCACTCTCCCTATCCACTGTCTTTCTCACAGAGAGAGACAGAAGCCACCTCGGGAGAGGAAGAGGGGCAGCCCCCCCAGCGGAGCTAGCAAAATCCTGAACAATATGTGAAGGGCTCCCCCTAGTGACAGAGGAGGCAGCTTACCTGGCACTCACAGTGTGCCCCTATCCAGACTAAAGCTGAAAGAAGGGATCTTAAGGATTCATTCAGATGGGAAGGGCTCAGCGAAGGAACTCTAGGAGTATAAAGAATCAAGCTGAAACCATGCCCTCAAAGAGGATTACTAGTTCTCCACCAATTAACACAAAGCAGATTCCAAATAGCAACATGTCACAGGAAGAATTTCAAACATGGATCATAAATACGCTGAACATTATGCAAGAAAAAATGGATAATCAACACAAAGAAACCACAAAAAAGATCCAGGACTTGGAAGAAAAATTCACCAAAGAAATTGAAATACTGAAGAAAAATCAAACTGAACTCCTGGAAATGAAAAATTTACTCAAGGAGATACAAAACACAGTGGAAAGTCTCAAGAGCAGGGTAGATCAAACAGAAGAAAGAATCTCAGAGATCGAAGATAACACTTTCCAATTAAATAAGGCAGTCACAGAGTTAAAACAAAGAAACATGAGAAATAATCATAGTCTACAAGAAATGTGGGATTATGTGAAGAAGCCTAACGTGAGAGTTATCGGCATTCCTGAGGGTGAAGAAGACAATAAGCAAGGGTTGAATAAAGTATCTGAAGATATAATTGAGGAAAATTTCCCAGGCCTTGCCAAATCTCTAGATACACAGGTTCAAGAAGCTCAAAGAACCTCTGAGAGATTCATACCAAATAGGAAGACACCACGTCATGTAGTTATCAGACTGACCAAAATATCCACTAACGAGGCCCTTCTTCAATCTGTAAGGAGAAAGAAACAAGTAACATACAAAGGAAAGCCCATCCGAATCACGCCAGATTTCTCAACTGAAACCTTACAAGCAAGAAGAGATTGGAGCCCCATTCTCACTCTTCTGAAACAGAATAATGCCCAGCCTAGAATCCTGTACCCAGATAAGCTCAGTTTTACATATGAAGGTGAAATTAAGACATTCTCAGATAAACAAAAACTCAGAGAATTCACCAAGACAAGAGCAGCTTTCCAAGAAGTATTCAAAACAGAGTTACACGTGGTCCAGCACAAGAAGGACCCTCGAATGTAACACTAATCAAGAGATAAATATGAAAACACAGTTATCATAATGGCTCAAGAGAGAAAACAGATCAATGAAATTCAACCCAACATGAGGAACAGCAATCTGTCTCGCTTATCAGTTCTCTCATTAAATGTGAATGGATTGAATTCCCCACTCAAGAGACATGGACTGGCCCAATGGATAAAAAAGATATAAGCCAAGTATCTGCTGTCTTCAGGAAACTCATCTAACCTGCAAGGATGCATTTAGACTGAAAATAAAAGGGTGGAAATCAATATTCCAAGCAAATGGAACCCAAAAGAAAGCTGGCGTGGCAGTTCTAATCTCCGATAACGTAGTTTTTAAATCAACAAAAGTAAAGAAAGACAAAGATGGTTACTATATACTGGTGAAGGGTACAATTCAACAAGAAGACATAACTATACTTAACATATATGCACCCGATCTAGGTGCACCCAGATTCATAAAGCAAACCCTACTTGATCTGAACCAAATGATAGATAACAACACTTTAGTAGCCAGAGATTTTAACACGCCACTGACAGTTCAAGACAGATCCTCCAAACAAAAAATAAACAAAGAAATATTGGACGTAAATAGAATGCTAGAACAAATGGGCCTGACTGACATCTACAGGACATTCTACCCAAATACCACTGAATATAAGTTCTTCTCATCAGCTCATGGGACATTCTCCAAGATTGACCATATCTTAGGACATAAAGAATGGCTTAAAAAATTTAAAAATATAGAAATAATACCATGCAGCTTCTCGGATCACAGTGGAATAAAAGTAACAATGAACCCTAACAGAAATCCTCATTTCTACTCAAAGTCATGGAAGCTAAATAACCTTCTCCTGAACAATCGTTTTATAAATGAAGAAATCAAGTCAGAAATCAAAAGATTCTTTGAATTAAACGACAAAGGAGATACAACTTATCAAAATCTGTGGGACACAGCTAAAGCAGTCCTGAGAGGAAAATTTATTTCCATAAATGCCTATACCAAAAAGACAGAAAACTTACAAATAGACAATCTAATGAATAGACTCAAAGAGCTGGAGAAGAAAGAAGAGACCAAACCCAAACCCAGCAGAAGGAAATTATTAAGATTAAATCAGAACTAAATGAAAAGGACCATAAGGGAGCATAAGGGAGATTAAACCAAACCATAACGGAGATTAATAAAACCAAAAGTTGGTTCTTTGAAAAAATAAACAAAATTGACACACTTCTGGCTAAACTAACCAAGAGCAGAAAAGAAAAATCTCTTATAACCTCGATCAGGAACACGAAAGGAGTAATCACGACTGATGCCACAGAGATACATGATATCATCTATGAATTCTACAAAAATCTTTATGCACACAAATTAGAAAACCTGGAGGAAATGGACAAATTCTTATAAACACACAGCCTTCCCAGGCTCAACCAGGAAGAAATAGAATTCCTGAATAGACCGATATCTAGATCTGAAATTGAAACAGCAATAAAAAACCTTCCCAAAAAGAAAAGCCCTGGACCAGATGGGTTCACACCTGAATTCTACCATACCTACAAAGAAGAACTGGTGCCCATCGTACATAAACTATTCTCCGATATAGAGAAGGATGGGATTCTCCCCAACACTTTTTACCAAGCCAACATAATCCTGATACCAAATCCAGGAAAGGATGCAACTAAAACAGAGAACTATAGACCAATTTCTCTTATGAATATAGATGCAAAAATTCTCAATAAAATTCTAACAAATCGAATCCAAGTGCTTATCAAAAAAATAATCCATCACGACCAAGTGGGCTTCATCCCAGAGATGCAGGGATGGTTTGACATATGGGAATGTAATTCATCACATAAATAGAAGCAAAAATAAAGATCAGATGATCCTCTCAATAGATGCAGAGAAAGCATTTGACAAAATTCAACACCCTTTTATGATAAGAACACTTAACAAAATAGGCATAGATGGGGCCTATATAAAAATGATACAAGCCATATACGACAAACCCTCAGCCAACATCATACTGAATGGGGAAAAACTGAAAGCATTCCCACTTCAAACTGGAACCAGACAAGGCTTACCACTGTCCCCATTACTTTTCTACATAGTATTGGAAGTCCTTGCAAGAGCTATCAGGCAAGAGAGCAGAATCAAGGGAGTTGAAATAGGGACAGAAGAGATCAAACTCTCACTCTTTGCTGATGATATGATGTTATATGTATAAAACCCCAAGGTTTCAACCAAGAGACTCCTGGAATTGATCAATGAATTCAGTAAAGTCTCAGGATACAAAATCAATACACACAAATCAGAGGCATTCATATATGCCAATAACAGTCAAATGGAAAACCAAATTAAGGACTCAATACCCTTCAAAATAGCAACAAAGAAAATAAAATACCTAGGAATTTATTTAACTAAGGAGGTAAAGGACCTCTATAGGGAGAACTATGAAACACTGAGGAAGGAAATTGCAGAACATGTAAATAGGTGGAAAACCATACCATGCTCATGGATCGGTAGAATCAACATTGTTAAAATGTCTATACTGCCCAAAGTTATCTACAGATTCAATGCAATCCTTATTAAATTACCAACATCTTTTTTCACAGACATAGAAAAAATAATTTTACGCTTTGTATGGAACCAGGGAAGACCCCGTTTAGCAAAAGCAATCTTAAACAACAAAAACAAAATGGGAAGTATTAATTTGCCAGACTTCAAACTATACTACAAGGCTGTGGTTCTTAAAACAGCCTGGTACTGGCACAAGTGCAGGGACACAGACCAGTGGAACAGAACAGAAAATCCCAATATAAAACCATCCTCATATAGCCATCTAATCTTTGACAAAGCAGACAAAAACATACTCTGGGGAAAAGATTCCTTATTTAATAAATGGTGCTGGGAAAACTGGATATCCACATGTAGAAGACTAAAACAGGACACATAACTCTCACCCCTCACAAAAATCAAATCACAGTGGTTAACAGACTTAAACCTAAGGTCAGAAACTATTAGAATTCTAGAAGAAAATGTAGGAAAGACTCTTACAGACATTGGCCTAGGCAAAGAATTTATGAAGAAGACCCCTAAAGCAATCACAGCAACAACAAAAATAAATAAATGGGACCTGATCAAATTAAAAAGCTTCTGCACAGCCAAAGAAATAGTCACGAGAGTAAATGGACAACCTACAGAATGGGAAAAAATTTTCGCATACTACACATCAGATAAAGGACTGATAACAAGAATCTATTTAGAACTCAGGAAAATCAGTAAGAAAAAATCAAACAGCCCTATCAAAAAGTGGGCAAAGGACATAAATAGAAATTTTTCAAAAGAAGATATAAAAATGGCTAACAAACATATGAAAAAGTGTTCAACATCTCTAATCATCAGGGAAATGCAAATCAAAACCACAATGAGATATCACTTAACTCCAGTGGGAATGGCCTTTATCAAAAAGTCCCAAAACTATACATGTTGGTGTGGGTGTGGGGAGATAGGTACATTCATACACTGCTGGTGGGACTGTAAACTAGTGCAGCCCCTGTGGAAAGCAATGTGGAGATACCTTAAACAGATTCAAGTAGACCTACCATTCGATCCAGCAATTCCATTATTGGACATCTACCCAGAAGAACAAAAGTCATTCTATAAAAAAGACACCTGCACCTGAATGATTATAGCAGCACAATTCACAATCACAAAGATGTGGAAACAACCCAAATGCCCATCAATTCATGAATGGATTAGCAAAATGTGGTATATGTATACCATGGAATATTACTCAGCTATTAGAAATAATGGCGATATGGCATCTCTTTGGTTCTCCTGGAGAGAGCTGGATCCCATTCTATTAAGTGAAGTATCCCAAGAATGGAAAAATAAGCACCACATGTACTCACCAGCAAATTGGTTTCCCTGAGTGCACATTTGGGAACAACACCAATTGGGTATCGGACAGAGGTTGGGGCCGGGTGGAAGGGATGGGTGTATACCTACTTGATGAATGTGATGTGCACTGCCTGGGGAATGGACACCCTTCAAGTTCTAACTGGGGGGGATGGGGTGGGGGAGAGGAGGGGTGCACACCTACATGATGAATGTGATGTGCACTGACTAGGGAATGGACAAAATTGAAGCTCAGAATCGGGGGAAAGGGGAGGCATGGGGAATGTATATAGCCTGATCTTTTGTACCCCCATAATGAGCTAACAAACAAACAAACAAACAAAAAAGAATCGTTTGATTCATCAGCTGGGAATACACCATGGTTCTTTAAAGACCTCTATGCGTGGGCCCAGGTAACTGGCTAGTTCCAAGAAGTATGCCACAGAGCTTTTGAAATAACCACTACGTTGAGAATTATTTGCTAGTTTTTGCACCACCTTTCACCATAATTGTGATAAGGTTCGTCCGTGCCTCCTTCAACCCAAGATGGCTGGGGCGGACAAAACTATGCTGAGGCCTAGTTCACTTGGTGTTGCCGATAGTTGGTACTGGAGCCTGGCAAGAAGCCATGCTATTAAGAGTCATTCCACCATCCTTTCTCCATGATTTTAAAAGCAGAACACCTTTTTCCAGTTATCATAAGAATGAGTTGCTGGAGGGGACGTTTTTGAGTGGGGTCGGGTGGTGCGTTGAGGGGAAGGCTCTCTGTCTGTCTGGTGGTTTGTCTTTATTATGCCCAAAGAGGAGAGGTGGGTATGTGTGTGGCAGGTGAAAAGTACGGATCCTGTTTCAGTCTTAGACTGAAACAGGATCCGCACTTTTCAGCCAGTTCCTTTACGAATCCTTTGATTCATCAGCTGGGAATCCACCATGGCTGTCGAGACCCCTCTATGTGTGGGCCCAGGTAACTGGCTAGTTCCAAGATGTATGCCGTAGAGCTTTTGAAATAACCACTACGTTGAGAATTGTTTGCCAGTTTTTGCAGCACCTTTGACCATAATTGTGATAAGGTTCATCTGTGCCTCCTTAAACCCAAGCAGGCTGCCACGGACAAAACTATGCTGAGGCCTAGCTCCCTTGGTGTACCGATACATTTTACTGGAGCCTGGCAAGAAGCCATTTTTTTTAAGTACAATTCCACCGTCTTTTCTCCATTATTTTAAAAGGCAGTGCACCTTTAGCCAGTTAGCATAAAGATGAGTCACTGGAGCGGCTTTTTGTGTGGGGTTGGGTGTGTGTGGGAGGGCAGGCCCTCTGTCAGTCCGGTGGTTTGTTTTTATTATTCCCAGAGAGGAGAAGCGGGCATGTATGTGGCAGGTGAAAACTTTGGATCCTGTTTCAGTCTGAAACAGTATCTCCGCTTTTGAGCCTGTTCCTTTTGGAATCCTTTAATTCATCAGTTGGGAATCCACCATGGTTCTCTAGACCTCCCTGAGCATGGGCCCAGGTAACTGGCTAGTTCCAAGAAGTATGCCGCAGAGCTTTGGAAATAACCACTACATTGAGTATTATTTGCCAGTTTTTGCAGCAACTTTCACAATGATTGTGAAAAGGTTAGGCAGTGCATCCTGAAACCCAAGCTGGCTTCCACAGAAAAAACTACGGTTAGGCCAATCTCCCTTGGAGTTGCCGATAATTGGTACTGGTCCGTGGCAAGAAGCCATTCCTTTAAGTATCATTCCACTTTCCTTTCACAACTATTTTAAAAGGCAGAGCACCTATTGCCATTTAGCTTAAGGATGAGTCGCTGGAGGAAACGTTTTTGTGTGGGGTGGGAGAGGCAGAGCCAGGCCCTCTGTCAGTCCAGTGGTTTGTTTTTATTATCCCCGGAGAGGAGAAGTGGACATGTGTGTGGCAAGTGAAAAGTGTGGATCCTGTTTCAGTCTTAGACTGATACAGGATCGGCACTTTTCATCCTGTTCCTTTAGGAATCCTTTGCTTCATCAGCTGGGAATCCACCATAGTTCTCTACACCCCACTATGTGTGGGCCCACTTAACAGGCTAGTTCAAAGAAGTATGCCACAGAGCATTTGAAATAACCACTACCATGGAAATTATTTGCCAGCTTTTCCAGCACTTTTACCATAATTTTGATAAGGTTCATTTGTGCTTCCTTAAACCCTAGATGGCTTCCATGGACAAACCTATACTGAGGGTTCTCTCGCTTGGTGTTGCCAATACTTGGTACGGGAGTCTGACAAGAATCCAGTCTTTTAATTATCATTGCACCATCCTTTCTCCCTTATATTAAAAGGTGAGCAACTTTCGGCAGTTAGCATAAGGATGAGTCAACGGAGGGGATGTTTTTGGGTGGGATCGGGGTGGTTTGGGGGACAGTCCCTCTGTCAGTCTGGTTGTTTGTGTTTATTATGCCCAGACAGGGAAGTGGATATATTTGTGGCAGGTGAAATGTGCGGATCCTGTTTCAGTTAGACTGAAACAGTATCCGCACTTTTCAGCTGGTTCCATTAAAAATCCTTTGATTCATCAGCTGGGAATCCACCATGGTTCCTTAGAAACCTCCATGCATGGGCCCATGAACTGGCCTGTACCAAGATGTATGCTGCACAGCTTTTGAGATAAACACTACGTGTAGAATTATTTGCCAGTTTCTGCAGCACATATCACCATAATTGTGATAAGGATCGTCTGTGCCTCCTTAAACACAAGATGGCTGCCACGGAGAAAACTATGCTGAGGCCTAGGTCACTTGGATTTCACGACACTTGTTACTGGAGGCTGGAAGGAGGCCATTCTTTTAAGTATCATTCCACCATACTTTCCCCATTATTTTAAAATGCACGGAAACCTTTGCAAGTTAGCATAATAATTAGTAGCTGGAGGGGACATTTTTATTTGTGGGGTCGGTGTGGGTGGGGGGCGCAGGCCCTCTGTCAGTTCGCTGGATTGTTTTTATTTTCCCCAGACCGGAGAAGTGGGCATGTGTGTGGCAGGTGAAAAGTTCGGATCCCGTTTCTGTCTTAGACTGAAACAGAAACCGCACTTTTCACCCCGTTCCATTAAGAATCCCTTGCTTCATCAGCTGGGAATCCACCATGGGCCTCTAGACTGCTCTATGCGTGGGCCCAGTTAACTGGCTAGTTCAAAGATTTATGCCGCAGAGCTTTTCAAGTAACCACTACCATGAGAATTACTTGACCGCTTTTGCAGCACCTTTCACCATAATTGTGATAAGGTTCATCTGTGCCTCCTTAAACCCAAGATGGCTGCCAGGGACAAACGTGTGCTGAGGCCTAGGTGACTTGCTGTTGCGAATACTTGGTATGGGAGTCTGGCAATAAGCCAGTCTTTTAGGTATAATTCCACCATTCTATCTTCATTATTTTAAAAGGCAGAGGACGTATTGCCAGATAGCATAAGGATCAGTCGCTGGAGGGCACGATTTTGTGTGGGGTGGTGGGGGGCGGGGGCAGGCCATCTGTCAATCCGATGGGTTGTTTTTGTTATCCCTAGAGAGGAGAAGTGGGCATGTGTGTTGCAGGCAAAAAGTCAGAATCCTGTTTCAGTCAGGATCTGCACTTTTCAGCCTGTTCCTTTAAGAATCCTTAGATTCATCACCTTGGAATCCACCATGGTTCTCTAGACCCCTCTATGCGTGGGCCCAGGTAACTGGCTTCTTCTAAGAAGTATGCCACAGAGCTTTTGAATTAAACAGTACGTTGAGAATTATTTGCCGTGTTTTCAGCACGTTTCACCATAATTATGATAAAGTTTGTATGTGCCTCCTTAAACCCAACATGGCTGCCACGGGCATAACTATGCTGAGGCGTAGCTGACTTGGTGTTGCCTATTTTTGTTAGTGGAGACTGACAAGAAGCCATTCTTCTAAGTATCACTCCACCGTCCTTTCTCCATTGTTTAAAAATGCAGGGAAATTTTGCAAGTTAGCATAATAATTAGTAGCTGGAGGGGAATTTTTTTTGGGGGGGATCTGCGTGGGTGGAAGGGGGGCAGGCCCTTTGTCAGTTCGCTGGTTTGTTTTTATTATCCCCAGAGAGGAAAAGTGGGCATGTGTGTGGCAGGTGAAAAGTGTGCGTCCTGTTTCAGTCTTAGACAGACACAGGATCTGCACTTTTCACCCCGTTCCATTAAGAATCCTTTGCTTCATCAGCTGGGAATCCACCATGGTTCTCTAGACCCCTCTTTTAGTGCACACAGAAAACTGCCTGGTTCCAAGAAGTTTTCCTCAGAGCTTTTGAAATAACCACTACTATGGAAATTATTTGCCAGCTTTTCCAGCACTTTTACCATAATTTTGATAAGGTTCATCTGTGCTTCCTAAAACCCTAGATGGCAGCCACGGACAAACCTATGCTGACACCTAGGTCACTTCCTGTTGCCAATAATTGGTATGGGAGTCTGGCAAAAGGCCAGTATTTTAAGTATAATTCCACCATCCTATCTTCATTATTTTAAAACGCAGAGGACCTTTCGCCAGATAGCATAAGGATGAGTCGCTGGAGGGGACCTTTTTGTGTACAGTGTTGGGGGGCGGGGGAGGACATCTGTCAATCCGATTGATTGTTTTTATTATCCCTAGAGAGGAGAAGTGGGCATGTGTGTTGCAGGCAAAAAGTGCATATAGTGTTTCAGTCTCAGACTGAAACAGGATCCGCACTTTTCAGCCTGTTCCTTTAAGAATCCTTTGATTCATCACCTGGGAATCCATCATGGTTCTCTAGACCCCTCTATGCGTGGGCCCAGAAAACTG
The DNA here is from genome assembly GCF_041146395.1 of Eulemur rufifrons. NCBI lineage: Eukaryota > Metazoa > Chordata > Mammalia > Primates > Lemuridae > Eulemur > Eulemur rufifrons. Next base: position 263,523 of record NW_027182840.1, read on the forward strand.
CCGGGTTCCAAGAAGTATTTCACAGAGCTTTTGAAAAAACCACTACGTTGAGAATTATTTGCCAGGTTTTGCAGCACCTTTCATCATAATTGTCATAAGGTTCGTCTCGAGATGGCTGCCATGGACAAAACTATGCTGAGGCCGAGCTCACTTTGTGTGGCCGATCCTTGGTACTGGAGACTGGAAAGAATACATTCTTTTAAGTATCATTTCACCATCCTTCTCCACTATTTTAAAAGTCAGAGCACCTTTTGGCAGTTAGAATAACAAGGAGTCGCTGGACGGGAAGTTTTTATGTGGGGTCTGGGGGCTGGTGCGGCAAGCCCTCCGCCAGTTCTGTGGTTTCTTTTTATTATCCCCAGAGAGGAGAAGTGGGCATGTGTTTGGCAGGTGAAAAGTGCAGATCCTGTTTCAGAGTATGAAACAGGATCCGCATGTTCATCCTGTTCCTTTAAGAATCCTTTGCTTCATCAGCTGGGAATCCACCATAGTTCTCTACACCGCACTATGCGTGGGCCCAGTTAACTGGCTAGTTCAAAGAAGTATGCCGCAGAGCTTTTGAAATAACCACTACCATGAGAATTATTTAACAGCTTTCGCAGCACCTTTTATTATAATTGTTATAAGGTTCATCTGTGTCTCCTTAAACCCAAGATGGCTGCCATGGACAAACCTATGCTGAGGCCTACGTCACTTGCTGTTGCCAATACTTGGTATGGGAATCTGGCAATAAGCCAGTCTTTTAGGTATAATTCTACCATCCTATCTCCAGTTTTTTAAAAGGCTTATGACCTTTCACCAGATAGCATAAGGACGAGTCGCTGGAGCAGACTATTTTGTGTGGGGTGGTGGGGGCCGGGGGCAGGGCATCTGTAAATCCGATGGGCTGTTTTTGTTATCCCTAGAGATGAGAAGGGCGAATGTGTGTTGCAGGCAAAATGTGCGGATCCTGTTTCACACTTAGACTGAAACAGGATCTGCACTTTTGAGCCTGTTCCTTTAAGAATCCTTTGATTCATCACCTGGGAATCCACCATGGTTCTCTAGACCTCTCTTTGCATGGGCACAGGTAACTGGCTTGTTCCAAGAAGTATGCGACAGAGCTTTTGAATTAACCAGTACTTTTAGAATTGTCAGGTTTTTAGCATGTTTAACCGTAATTGTGATAACGTTTGAATGTGCCTCCTTAAACCCAAGATGGCTGCCACGGATATAAATATGCTGAGGCATAGCTGACTTGTTGATGCCTATTTTTGTTAGTGGAGACTGACAAGAAGACATTCTTCTAAGTATCATCCCACCATCATTTTTCCATTGCGTAAAAAGGGAGGGAAATTTTGCAAGTTAGTATTATAATTAGATGTAGGGTACGTATTTCTTTTTCTTTTTTTGTGGGGTAGGAGTGGATGGGCGTTTCAGGCCCTCTGTGAGTTCGCTGGTTTTCTTTTATTATCCCCAGAGAGGACAAGTGGGCATGTGTTTGGCAGGTGAAAAGTGTGGATTCTATTTCAGAGAATTAAACAGGATCCACATGGTCATCCCATTCCTTTAAGAATCCTTTGCTTCATCAGCTGGGAATCCACCATGGTTCTATATACTCCTCTATGCGTTGGCACAGGTAACTGGCATGTTCCAAGAAGTATGCCGCAGAGCTTTTCAATTAACCAGTACGTTGAAAATTATTTGCAGGTTTTCAGCATTTCACCCTAATTGTAATAACGTTTGTATGTGCCTCCTGAAACCCAAGATGGCTGCCACGGACATAACTATGCTGAGGTGTAGCCGACTTGGTGTTGCCTATTTTTGTCAGCGGAGACTAACAAGAAGCCATTCTAAGTATAAGCCCACCGTCATTTTTCCATTGTTAAAAAATGCAGGGAAATTTTGCAAGTTAGCTTTATAATTAGTAGCTGGAGGGTACTTTTTTCTTTTTTTTCGTCGGGTCGGTGTCGATGGGGGGGTCAGGCCCTCTATAAATTTGCTGGTTTGTTTTTATTATCCCCAGAGAGGGGAAGTCGGCATTTGATGGCAGCAGAAAAGTGCGGATACTCTTTCAGAGAATTAAACAGCATTCGCATGGTCATCCCGTTCCTTTAAGAATCCTGGAAGGGCGCGGTGGCTCACGCCTGTAATCCTAGCACTCTGGGAGGCCGAGGCGGGTGGATCGCTCGAGGTCAGGAGTTCGAGACCAGCCTGAGCAAGAGTGAGACCCCGTCTCTACTAAAAATAGAAAGACATTATATGGACAACTAAAAATCTATATAGAAAAAATTAGCCGGGCATAGTGGCGCATGCCTGTAGTCCCAGCTACTCGGGAGGCTGAGGCAGTTGGATCATTTAAGCCGAGGAGTCTGAGGTTGCTGTGAACTAAGCTGACGCCACGGCACTCACTCTAGCCTGGGCAACAAATTGAGACTCTGTCTCAACAAAAAAAAAAAAAAAAGAATCCTTTGCTTCATCAGCTGGGAATCCACCATGGTTCTATATACTCCTCTATGCGTGGGCACAGGTACCTGGCTTGTTCCAAGAAGTATGCCGCAGAGCTTTTCAATTAACCACTACGTTGAAAATTATTTGCAGGTTTTCAGCGTTTCACCATAATTGTGATAAGGTTTGTATGTGCCTGCTGAAACCCAAGATGGCTGCCACGGACATAACTATGCTGAGGCGTAGCTCACTTGGTGTTTCCTACTTTTGTCAGTGGAGACTGACAAGAAGCCATTCTTTTAAGTATAATCCCACCATGATTTTTCCATTGTTTAAAAATGCAGGGAAATTGTGCAAGTTAGCATTATAATTAGTAGCTGGAGGGTACTTTTTTTTTTTGTGGTGTCGGTGTGGATGGGGGTGCAAGGCCCTCTAGATGTTCGCTGGTTTGTTTTTATTATCCCCAGAGAGGAGAAGTGGGCATGTTGTTGGCAGGTGAAAAGTGCGGATTCTGTTTCAAAGAATTAAACAGGATCCGCATGGTCATCCGCTTCCTTTAAGAATCCTTTGCTTCATCAGCTGGGAAACCACCATGGTTCTATATACTCCCGTATGGGTGGGCACAGGTGACTGGCTTGTTTCAAGAAGTATGCCACAGAGGTTTTCAAATAAAAAGTACATTGAAAATTATTTGCAGGTGTTCAGCGTTTCATCATAATTGCGACAACGTTTGTATGTGCCTTGAAACCCAAGATGGCTGCCACAGACATAACTATGCCGAGGCGTAGCTGACTTGGTTTTGCCGATTTTTGTTAGTGGAGACTGACAAGAAGCCATTCTTCTAAGTATCATGCCGCCATCATTTTTCCGTTGGTTAAAAATGAAGGGAAATTTTGGAACTTAGCATTATAATTAGTAGCTGGAGGGTACGGTTTTTTTTGTATGTGTGGTCGATGTGGATGGGGGGGGTCAGGCCCTCTGTCAGTTCGCTGGTTAGTTTCTATTATCCCCAGAGAGGAGAAGTGGGCATGTGTTTGGCAGGTGAAAAGGGCGGATTCTGTTTCAGAGAATGAAACAGGATCCGCATGCTCATCCCGTTCCTTTTGGAAAGTTTTGCTTCATCAGCTGGGAATCCACCATGGTTCTATATACTCCTCTATGTGTGGGCACAGGTAACTGGCTTGTTCCAAGAAGTATGCCGCAGAGCTTTTCAATTAAGCAGTACGTTGAAAATTATTTGCAGGTTTTCAGCGTTTCACCATAATTTTGATAACGTTTGTATGTGTCTCCTGAAACCCAATATGGCTGCCAAGGACATAAGTATGCTGAGGCGTAGCTGACTTCGTGTTGCCTATTTTTGTTAGTGGAGACTGACAAGAATCCATTCTTCTAAGTATCATCCCACCACCATTTTTCCATTGTTTAAAAATGCAGGGAAATTTTGCCAGTTAGCATTATAATTAGTAGCTGGAGGGTACTTTTTTTTTTTTGTGGGGTCAGTGTGGCTGGGTTGGTCAGGCCATCTGTCAATTCACTGGTTTGTTTTTATTATCCCCAGAGAGGAGAAGTGGGCATGTGTTTGGCAGGTAAAAAGTGCCGATTCTGTTTCAGAGAATTAAACAGGATCCGCATGGTCATCTCATTCCTTTAAGAATCCTTTGCTTCATCAGCTGGGATTCCACCATGTTTCTATATACTCCTCTATGCGTGGGCACAGGTACCTGGCTTGTTCCAAGAAGTATGCCGCAGAGCTTTTCAATTAACCACTACATTGAAAATTATTTGCAGGTTTTCAGCGTTTCACCATAATTTTGATAACGTTTGTATGTGCCTCCTGAAACCCAAGAAGGCTGCGACGGACATAACTATGCTGAGGAGTAGCTTACTTGGTGTTGCCGATTTTTGTTAGTGGAGACTGACAAGAAGCCATTCTTCTAAGTATCATGCCGCCATCATTTTTCCGTTGGTTAAAAATGAAGGGAAATTTTGGAACTTAGCATTATAATTAGTAGCTGGAGGGTACGGTTTTTTTTGTGTGTGTGTGGTCGATGTGGATGGGGGGGTCAGGCCCTCTGTCAGTTAGCTGGTTAGTTTTTATTATCCCCAGAGAGGAGAAGTGGGCATGTGTTTGGCAGGTGAAAAGGGCGGATTCTGTTTCAGAGAATTAACGATGATCCCCATGGTCAACCCATTCCTTTAATAATCCTTTATTTCACCAGCTGGAAATCCACCATGGTTCTATATACTCCTCTTTGCGTGGGAACAGGTAAGTGGTTTGTTCCAAGAAGTATGCCACAGAGCTTTTCAATTAACCACTACGTTGAAAATTATTTGCAGGTGTTCAGCGTTTCACCATAATTGTGATAACGTTTGTTTGTGCCTCCTGAAACCCAAGAAGGCTGCGACGGACATAACTATGCTGAGGAGTAGCTGACTTGGTGTTGCCTATTTTTGTTAGTGGAGACTGACAAGAATCCATTCTTCTAAGTATCATCTCACCATCATTTTTCCATTGTTTAAAAATGCAGGAAAATTTTGCAAGTTAACATTATAATTAGTAGCTGGAGGCTATGGTGTTTTTTTTTTTTTTTCCTGTGGGGTCGGTGTGGATGTGTTGGTCATGCCCTCTGTCAGTTCGCTGGTTTGTTTTTATTATCCCCAGAGAGGAGAAGTGGGTATTAGTATGGCAGGTGAAAACTGCGGATGTGTTTCAGAGAATTAAACAGGATCCGCATGGTAATCCCGTTCCTTTAAGAATCCTTTGCTTCATGAGCTGGGAATCCACCATGGTTCTATATACTTCTCTATTCGTGGGCACAGGAAACTGGCTTGTTCCAAGAAGTATGCCTCAGAGCTTTTCAATTAACCAGTATGTTGAAAATCCTTTGCAGGTTTTCAGCGTTTCACAATAATTGTAATAACGTGTGTATGTGCCTACTGAAACCAAATATGGCTGCTACGGACATAACTATACTGAGGCGTAGCTGACTTGGTGTTGCCTATTTTTGTCAGTGGAGACTGACAAGAAGCCATTCTTCTAAGTATCATCCCACAATCATTTCTCCATTGTTTAAAAATGCAGGGAAATTTTGCAAATTGGCATTATAATTAGTAGCTGGAGGGTACTTTTTTTTTTGTGGGGTCGGTGAGGATGGGTGTTCAGGCCCTCTGTCAGATCGCTGGTTTGTTTATATTATCCCCAGAGAAGAGTAGTGGGCATGTGTTTGGCAGGTGAAAAGTGCGGATTCTGTTTCAGAGAATTAAACAGGATCCGCATGGTCATCTCATTCCTTTAAGAATCCTTTGCTTCATCAGCTGGGATTCCACCATGGTTCTATATACTCCTCTATGCGTGGGCTCAGGTACTTGGCTTGTTCCAAGAAGTATGCCGCAGAGCTTTTCAATTAACCACTACGTTGAAAATTATTTGCAGGTTTTCAACGTTTCACCATAATTTTGATAAGATTTGTATGTGCCTCCTGAAACCCACGAAGGCTGCGACGGACATAACTATGCTGAGGAGTAGCTGACTTGGTGTTGCCTATTTTTGTTAGTGGAGACAGACAAGAAGCCATTCTTCTAAGTATCATCCCACCACCATTTTTGCATTGTTTTAAAATGCAGGGAAATTTTGGAAGTTAGCATTATAATTAGTAGCTGGAGGGTACGGTTTTTTTTTGTGTATGGTCGATGTCAATGGGGGGGTCAGGCCCCCTGTCAGTTCGCTGGTTAGTTTTTATTATCCCCAGAGAGGAGAAGTGGGCATGTGTTTGGCAGGTGAAAAGGGCGGAGTCTGTTTCAGAGAATTTACGATGATCCCCATGCTCATCGCGTTCATTTAATAATCCTTTACTTCATCAGCTGGAAATCCACCATGTTTCTATATACTCCTCTTTGCGTGGGAACAGGTAACTGGCTTGTTCCAAGAAGTATGCCGCAGAGCTTTTCAATTAACCACTACGTTGAAAATTATTTGCAGGTGTTCAGGGTTTCACCATAATTTTGATAACGTTTGTATGTGCCTCCTGAAACCCAAGAAGGCTGTGACGGACATAACTATGCTGAGGAGTAGCTGACTTGGTGTTGCCTATTTTTGTTAGTGGAGACTGACAAGAAGCCATTCTTCTAAGTATCATCCCACCACCATTTTTCCATTGTTTTATAATGCAGGAATTTATGCATGTTAGCATTATAATTAGTAGCTGGAGGGTACGGTTTTCTTTTTGTGTGTGGTCGATGTGGATGGGGGGGTCAAGCCCTCTGTCAGTTCGCTGGTTAGCTTTTATTATAACCAGAGAGGAGAAGTGGGCATGTGTTTGGCAGGAGAAAAGGGCGGATTCTGTTTCAGAGAATTAACGATGATCCCAATGGTCATCCCGTTCCTTTAATAATCCTTTACTTCATCAGCTGGAAATCCACCATGGTTCTATATACTCCTCTTTGCGTGGGAACAGGTAACTGGCTTGTTCCAAGAAGTATGACGCAGAGCTTTTCAATTAACCACTACGTTGAAAATTGTTTGCAGGTGTTCAGCGTTTCACCATAATTGTGATAACGTTTGTTTGTGCCTCCTGAAACCCAAGATGGCTGCCAGGAACATAACGATGCTGAGGCGTAGCTGACTTGGTTTTGCCTATTTTTGTTAGTGGAGACTGACAAGAATCCATTCTTCTAAGTATCATCTCACCATCATTTTTCCATTGTTTAAAAATGCAGGAAAATTTTGCAAGTTAGCATTATAATTAGTAGCTGGAGGCTACGGTGTTTTTTTTTTTTTTTTTCCTGTCGGGTCGGTGTGGATGTGTTGGTCAGGCCCTCTGTCAGTTCACTGGTTTGTTTTTATTATCCCCAGAGAGGAGAAGTGGGCAGTAGTATGGCAGGTGAAAAGTGCGGATTCTGTTTCAGAGAATTAAACAGGATCCGCATGGTAATCCCGTTCCTTTTAGAATCCTTTTCTTCATGAGCTGGGAATCCACCATGGTTCTATATAGTTCTCTATGCGTGGGCACAGGAAACTGGCTTGTTCCAAGAAGTATGCCTCAGAGCTTTTCAATTAACCAGTATGTTGAAAATCCTTTGCAGGTTTTCAGCGTTTCACCATAATTGTGATAACGTGTGTATGTGCCTACTGAAACCAAATATGGCTGCTATGGACATAACTATGCTGAGGCGTAGCTGACTTGGTGTTGCCTATTTTTGTCAGTGGAGACTGACAAGAAGCCATTCTTCTAAGTATCATCCCACCATCATTTCTCCATTGTTTAAAAATGCAGGGAAATTTTGCAAATTGGCATTATAATTAGTAGCTGGAGGGTACTTTTTTTTTTGTGGGTTCGGTCAGGATGGGTGTTCAGGTGTTGAGCCTAAGAATACTGAGTTGTAGAAATGCCCCCTGTATTTCTGGAGACAAGATTTGATTCAGAAGTCAAATAAGGCTTTGCCTTAAGGAAAAGATAAATGTGTTAGTTCAAAAGCTGCCTCGTCTCAGGAGGGCGTCTTGCTGGTCAGTAGAAGCTACATCTCAAGGAGACAGCTGTAAACTGGGCCTTTGGTTCTCACCTGTTTTGAAAGACAAGGCAGGCCTCCCTTAGGACCAAAGGTTGCTGGTGCTGCTGACAGGTGGACCCCCGGAGATGAGAGCTAATCAGATAGATATGCTAATGCCCAAGCCGGGCCCAGATGGAACCATGCGGTTCAAGTAATTAACACAAAGCACAGCCCATGTTGACTTCTGGGATCATCTCTGTCTCCAAGAACACAATCACCAGAGCCAAGATGTCTCTGTTTGTTGCTAAAGTAATAGCCTTATCATAAAACTTAGAAGTTTGCCCCAAGAAGATTTTATAACCCATTGTTCCCCTAGTTAGAGTTAGTTAAAGGATCTGTAGTAGACTTTTAGGAGACTTTGACCCTAAAGCAAACTGCCTGTTAGTATCAAAATCCCGTTGCGCTTGGCAACCGGAGCCTGTATGTACCCTATATAATACCTGTGTGGAGTTTCAGTCGGGGAAATATTTGATGCGGGTAAAATATTTCCATCCGGATACCCTCCTTTATCTATTTTCATAAACTTTCACTTTATAAACAAAAAAAAAAAAAAAAAAAAAAAAAAAAAAAAAAGGACCTCTTTGCGGGGAGCGTAGCTAACTCCCTGCAAACTGGCGTAGTCGGCAGGACACTCCGATAGGGTCTTGAAGGCAAAAGGCTTTGCTCGAGCGAAGAGTTCCCGAATTGCATCGCAAGGGACCTGGAGTGGATTGAAAGTCGCGCGCGCGTCTTACCTAGTGAGAGGTAAGTGAACATCTCCAGGGCAAAGTAAATTATTATTCTGTCCGGATTAAAATAATGAGGAAGACTATCTTTTCTGAGTATGTGGAATTGTTGAGAGCTTATTAAAGAGTACTAGAGTAATTGCCAAAAAGAAAAATCTCGAGAAATTGTTAATTTAATTTCCAAGCACTGTGATTGGTTCCCACCTCCGGGTGAGTTCAAGCTGCAGCAAAAGTAGTTGGCGCTGAAAACATTATGAAAAGCGCTCCGAAAATAAATAAATAAATAAATAAATTAAATTTCTCTATGTATTTAAAAGCTCTGCTCTTTAATTTCTCAAGCTCTACAGCTGTTTCATTCTAACTCAGAATTCTCTTTTAGCGAGACGGAGGATATCCGTCCTAAAATAAGCTTAGTAAAAGATCTGGAGCCTGTTTTTAGCAGAAAAGAGAAGGTCTATTGGGACCTTCCGTCTGCATTGGGCCAGGATAAGACAAAGCCAATAAAAGTAGGTACCGACCCTCTTCTCGGGTCTATAGAAAATATAGAAAAGAGAAAAAGAAAGAATTCTAAAGGAGAACTTTCACTTTAAGAGCTCTCTGCGCGGCTCAAGTCAGCCGCTTTAAGCTTGGGAACCGCTACTCTCTAATGCAAATGATTCCCTGAAGCATGATCCACCGTTGAGAGAGGCTGTTAAAAAAAAAAAAAAAAACTTTTAAAGAACAAACTAAGATCTTAGAAAAGATGATCAGGTTATTGCTGAAATTCAACAGTGCTGTATTAGAACATAAGAGAAGATAGCTTCTCCTAAACAGTCTGTGTTTTCTTGTGTAAGATGTTAAAGAAAATGTTAATGAAACTTATGTAGATTTTATCACTAGATTACAAGATGTGCAAAAAACGGTTAGTCCGCCTGACTTAAAAAATTTAATATTACATATATTGGCTTTTAATAATACTAATTCAAAATGTTAGCGGCTTTTACATCCGCCGCTCAAAAAAAAAAAAAAAGGGTTTCGCCGAAAAGTTAAATCAGAGGCTTTTAAAATACAAATGTTGGCTGAGGCTAGCAGTGGGAAAGGCATTCCCAGAAAGCAAAAAACTGTCGTAAAATGTCTCGATTACGTCCGTAAAGGACATTTTGGAAAAAAAAAAAAAAATTATAAACAACTTTCCGGAGCTTTTATCACTGACCGGAGCTCTCTTACCTTAAAAGGGATTTCAGTACATTTGGGTATAGTTGATTCAGATTACTCAGGAAAAATTTCAGTTAATGATGAGTTCCAATTTTGATTATCTTATTCAGGCTAGAGACCGTATTGCACAACTTCTATTGTTACCTTATATACAGAAGTTCTAAGGCAAGGAGGTTTTGGGAGCACTGGAACTAAAGTGTATTGGCAAGCTTTAATTAATGACCAGAGACCTCAATTAGAGATTAAGTTAAATGGCAAATCTTTTGTTGGACTTGTAGATACTGGGGCTGATGTTACAATTATTTCTAAAAGTTTTTGGCCAAAGGCTTGGCCTTTACAAGAAGTTCCTACTGTTCTTACCGGAATAGGAACGATGACTGACATATTTCAAAGTCGACAAATTTTAAATTGTTCAGGTCCTGATGGACAGACAGCCACTTTAAAACCTTACGTGGCTAACATCACTATTAATTTGTGGGGAAGAGATTTGTTACAGCAATGGGGAGCATACATCAATATACCTAATACATCTGCTCCTGCTAAACAGATTATGTTAAATATGAATTATAACCCTTGTTTTGGTTTGGGTAAAAGGAGCCAAGGGGCTAAGACTTTCGAGGCACCAAAGGCACATACTTCTCGGCATGGTTTATGCTATCCAAATTTTGGATAGCGGCCACTGCTGCTGAAAAGCACCATTATGCTCTGGCTTTAAATTGGATATCACAAAAGCCTATATGGACAGAGCAGTGGCCACTAAACCAAGAAAAATTGGGTGCTCTTCAAATATTAGGAGAAGAACAATTACAAGCAGGACATATAGAGGAGTCCACCAGTCCGTGGAATTCTCCTATATTTGTTATTAAAAAGAAATCTGGCAAATGGCAAATGTTAACTGATTTAAAAATAATCAATATAATTATACAATTAATAATCAAGCCAAACGTATTGTTTCTCATTGTCCCACTTGTCAATTAATTAATCAGCTTAAATTTTCTGCAGGACTTAATCCTCGAGGTCTCTCGCCAAATGAATTATGGCAAATGGATGTTACTCATATTCCTAAATTTGGCAAGTTAGGTATTGTACGTGTTACTGTAGATACTTATTCCAGTCTTATTATGGCTACTCCATCCTCTGGAGAAACTGTTAGACATGTACTTTCACGTTTACACTCCTGTTTTGTATAAATGGGAGTCCCAGCCACCATTAAAACTGACAATGGCCCTGCTTACACTAGTCATTCTTTTGCAGCTTTTTATATTAAATGAGACATCAAGCACATTACTGGCATTCCTTATAATCCTCAAGGACAAGGTATTATAGAACGTACACATCAAACTTTAAAAAACATGTTATTAAAACAAAAAGGGGGAGGTAGACAGTCTCCCAAAGACAGAATAAATCAAGCCTTATTTACCTAAAATTTTTTGAATATTCATAAGGAAGATAAATTAACAGCAATAGAAAAGCATTGGAATGGGAGTCCACAATCAGACTCTTTCCCTCACCAGCCTATCTGGTGGAAAGATAATGTAGAAAATAAATGGAAAAAAGGATGGGCAAAGGTGTGGGGGAGAGTTTTTGCTTGTGTTTTGACAGATGACAGACCAACAGTCTGGATTCCAAGCAGAAGAATCAAACCCAGAGTGGAAACTCAAGGGGAAAAAGCAGAAGACACGTCAGGCACAGACCATGACGTGGGGACAGCTGAAGAGAACATACAAAGAAGCAGACAAGATATTGAACCGGACATTTGTACCTAAAACGTCTGTAAATCTTTTTCTTGCCATGATCTGCGTGGTGAGCATGGTGGTAAGAGTGTCTGGCAACCAGACACATCACTATTGGGCATTCTAAAATTGCACCCACAGATATACCCCTTTGTAAGAAAGTAATAATTTCTGATCCTAAAACTTGGGTACAATGGGACAATTATAGAGCTCACACGGGGCGCATTCTTGCTGGGTCCACATCTTATGGTGTTGTCCTAGACTGGAGTCCCTATGGACATCCTGCCTCCTCTCACAATTTTAAAAAGCTTCATTGGAATAAAACTGCCACCTCGATGTCTGTAAAAGACACTGACCTTAAAAGTCATATTACATGGCTCAATGATGGTATGAGCTCTCCAGCTCCTCATATTTTAGATGGCCCTATTCATGATCAATTGTGGAAAATATCAGCTGCTTTGCACCCTTTGCAGGCCTGGATTAGCACACACACTGGATACAAACAATAGCCGAGAATGGACTTTTAATTTAAATTCTACTCATTATATTCAAGTTTGTGTTAGACTGCCTTACTTATTTATGATTGGACATGCTATTTATAAAGAACCTTCTTTCCTAGTGACCTGTGACAACTGTTCTTATTATACCTGTATTAAGAATTCTATAAAGTTCAACCCTTATAAAGAAACACTTTATATTTTCAAAGCCAGAACAGGACTGTGGTTACCTGTTAAAATGAATAGAGTCTGGCAAGAAACACCAGCAATGTTCCTTTTGGATAAACTACTTAACCACATTCTTAAACGTACAAAAAGATTTATTGGTCTCTTAATAGCAGCTATTTTGGGAATCATTGCTGTCACTGCTTCTGCGGCCACCGCAGGTGTGGCTCTACATCAGACCGTTCAGACCACTGAATTTGTTCAAAACTGGCACCATGATTCAAATCAATTATGGTCTACACAAAATCAAATTGACTCTAAATTAGCTACTCAAGTGGCTGACTTACAGCAAGCAGTCACCTTGTTGGGAGACCAGGTTATAAGTCTACAAAAGCAACTTAGACTTCGTTGTGATTGGAATATCACTCAATTTTGTGTTACACCTCATATATATAATCAAACTCGGTTTCCTTGGGAAAACATCAAAAAACATCTACTTAATCAAGGAAATCTGACTGAAGAGATTAAAAATTTACAACAAGAAATATTAAGTACCTTCAGTCACAAACTTAAATTGCTCTCTGAAGCTGACATTATTGATGACATCTCTTCTGGTTTGGAGTCAGCTGATCCACTTTATCATCTTAAGATCTATGGGAGTTCCACTATTGTAACTTTTAGCATTATTTTAATCCTTTGCTTGTGTTTATTTATAGTCTGGAGAAAACTCCGAAGCAGACAAGAATCCAGAGACCAACTCCTCGCTGTGATGGCTGTCCAACTCCATCAACTTTCTTCAAAAAATAAAAAAGGGGGAGATGTTGAGCCTAAGAATACTGAGTTGTAGAAATGCCCCCTGTATTTCTGGAGACAAGATTTGATTTCAGAAGTCAAATAAGGCTTTGTCTTAAGGAAAAGATAAATGTGTTAGTTCAAAAGCTGCCTCGTCTCAGGAGGGCGTCTTGCTGGTCAGTAGAAGCTGCATCTCAAGGAGACAGCTGTAAACTGGGCCTTTGGTTCTCACCTGTTTTGAAAGACAAGGCAGGCCTCCCTTAGGACCAAAGGTTGCTGGTGCTGCTGACAGGTGGACCCCCGGAGATGAGAGCTAATCAGATAGATATGCTAATGCCCAAGCCGGGCCCAGATGGAACCATGCGGTTCAAGTAATTAACACAAAGCACAGCCCATGTTGACTTCTGGGATCATCTCTGTCTCCAAGAACACAATCACCAGAGCCAAGATGTCTCTGTTTGTTGCTAAAGTAATAGCCTTATCATAAAACTTAGAAGTTTGCCCCAAGAAGATTTTATAACCCATTGTTCCCCTAGTTAGAGTTAGTTAAAGGATCTGTAGTAGACTTTTAGGAGACTTTGACCCTAAAGCAAACTGCCTGTTAGTATCAAAATCCCGTTGCGCTTGGCAACCGGAGCCTGTATGTACCCTATATAATACCTGTGTGGAGTTTCAGTCGGGGAAATATTTGATGCGGGTAAAATATTTCCATCCGGACACCCTTCTTTATCTATTTTCATAAACTTTCACTTTATAAACTATATCTTTGGCTCTGTGTATTATTATTGCCATTACTTTATATTTTTATTTCTGTTTCCTACTATATTTTTCATCCTTTGCGATGACCCCTGCCTGACAGACCTGATCGGAAGAAAAAACCTCTTTGCAGGGAGCGTAGCTAACTCCCTGAAAACTGGCGTAGTCAACTTAGAGATCTGATCAGAACAAAGGGAAAAGGACCTCTTTGCGGGGAGCGTAGATAACTCCCTGCATTCAGGCCCTCTATCAGATCGCTGGTTTGTTTTTATTATCCCCAGAGAAGAGTAGTGGGCATGTGTTTGGCAGGTGAAAAGTGCGGATTCTGTTTCAGAGAATTAAACAGGATCCGCATGGTCATCTCATTCCTTTAAGAATCCTTTGCTTCATCAGCTGGGATTCCACAATGTTTCTATATACTCCTCTATGCGTGGGCACAGGTACCTGGCTTGTTCCAAGAAGTATGCTGGAGAGTTTTCAAATTAACCAGTACGTTGAAAATTATTTGCAGGTTTTCAGGGTTTCACCATAATTGTGATAACGTTTGTATGTGCCTCCTGAAACCCAAGATGGCTGCGACGGACATAACTATGCTGAGGAGTAACTGACTTGGTGTTGCCTATTTTTGTTAGTGGAGACAGACAAGAAGCCATTCTTCTAAGTATCATCCCACCACCATTTTTCCATTGTTTTAAAATGCCGGGAAATTTTGCAAGTTAGCATTATAATTAGTAGCTGGAGGGTACGGTTTTTTTTTGTGTGTGTGGTCGATGTGGATGGGGGGGTCAGGCCCTCTGTCAGTTCGCTGGTTAGTTTTTATTATAACCAGAGAGGAGAAGTGGGCATGTGCTTGGCAGGTGAAAAGGGCGGATTCTGTTTCAGAGAATTAACGATGATCCCCATGGTCATCCCGTTCCTTTAATAATCCTTTACTTCATCAGTTGGAAATCGACCATGGTTCTATATACTCCTCTTTGCGTGGGAACAGGTAACTGACTTGTTCCAAGCAGTATGCCGCAGAGCTTTTCAATTAACCACTACGTTGAAAATTATTTGCAGGTGTTCAGCGTTTCACCATAATTGTGATAACGTTTGTTTGTGCCTCCTGAAACCCAAGAAGGCTGCGACGGACATAACTATGCTGAGGAGTAGCTGACTTGGTGTTGCCTATTTTTGTTAGTGGAGACAGACAAGAAGCCATTCTTCTAAGTATCATCCCACCACCATTTTTCCATTGTTTTAAAATGCAGGGAAATTTTGAAAGTTAGCATTATAATTAGTAGCTGGAGGGTACGGTTTTTTTTTTTTGTGTGTGGTCGATGTGGATGGGGGGTTCAGGCCCTCTGTCAGTTCGCTGGTTAGTTTTTATTATCCCCAGAGAGGAGAAGTGGGCATGTGTTTGGCAGGTGAAAAGGGCGGATTCTGTTTCAGAGAATTAACGATGATCCGATGGTCATCCCGTTCCTTTAATAATCCTTTATTTCATCAGCTGGAAATCCACCATGGTTCTATATACTCCTCTTTGCGTGGGAACAGGTAACTGGCTTGTTCCAAGAAGTATGCCGCAGAGCTTTTCAATTAACCAGTACGTTGAAAATTATTTGCAGGTGTTCAGCGTTTCACCATAATTGTGATAACGTTTGTTTGTGCCTCCTGAAACCCAAGATGGCTGATACGAATATAACTATTTTGAGGCGTAGATGACTTGGTTTTGCCTATTTTTGTTAGTAGAGACTGACAAGAATCCATTCTTCTAAGTATCCTCTCACCATCATTTTTCCATTGTTTAAAAATGCAGGATAATTTTGCAAGTTAGCATTATAATTAGTAGCTGGAGGCTACGGTGTTTTGTTTTTTCTTTTCTTGTGGGGTCGGTGTGGATGTGTTGGTCAGGCCCTCTGTCAGTTCGCTGGTTTGTTTTTATTATCCCCAGAGAGGAGAAGTGGGTATTAGTATGGCAGGTGAAAACTGCGGATCTGTTTCAGAGAATTAAACAGGATCCGCATTGTAATCCCGTTCCTTTAAGAATCCTTTGCTTCATGAGCTGGGAATCCACCATGGTTCTATGCGTGGGCACAGGAAACTGGCTTGTTCCAAGAAGTATGCCTCAGAGCTTTTCAATTAACCAGTATGTTGAAAATCCTTTGCAGGTTTTCAGCGTTTCACCATAATTGTGATAACGTGTGTATGTGTCTCCTGAAACCCAATATGACTGCCAAGGACATAAGTATGCTGAGGCGTAGCTGACTTCGTGTTGCCTATTTTTGTTAGTGGAGACTGACAAGAAGCCATTCTTCTAAGTATCATCCCACCATCATTTTTCCATTGTTTAAAAATGCAGGGAAATTTTGCAAGTTAGCATTATAATTAGTAGCTGGAGGGTACTTATTTTTTTTTTTTTTTTGTGGGGTCAGTGCGGTTGGGTTGGTCAGTCCATGTGTCAATTCACTGGTTTGTTTTTATTATCCCCAGAGAGGAGAAGTGGGAATGTGTTTGGCAGGTGAAAACTGCGGATCTGTTTCAGAGAATTAAACAGGATCTGCATTGTAATCCCGTTCCTTTAAGAATCCTTTGCTTCATGAGCTGGGAATCCACCATGGTTCTATGCGTGGGCACAGGTACCTGGCTTGTTCCAAGAAGTATGCTGGAGAGTTTTCAAATTAACCAGTACGTTGAAAATTATTTGCAGGTTTTCAGCATTTCACCATAATTTTGATAACGTTTGTATGTGCCTCCTGAAACCCAAGAAGGCTGCGACGGACATAACTATGCTGAGGAGTAGCTGACTTGGTGTTGCCTATTTTTGTTATTGGAGACAGACAAGAAGCCATTCTTCTAAGTATCATCCCACCACCATTTTTCCATTGTTTTAAAATGCAGGGAAATTTTGCAAGTTAGCATTATAATTAGTAGCTGGAGGGTATGGGTTTTTTTTGTGTGTGGTCGATGTGGATGGGGGGGTCAAGCCCTCTGTCAGTTCGCTGGTTAGTTTTTATTATAACCAGAGAGGAGAAGTGGGCATGTGTTTGGCAGGAGAAAAGGGCGGATTCTGTTTCAGAGAATTAACGATGATCCCAATGGACATCCCGTTCCTTTAATAATCCTTTACTTCATCAGCTGGAAATCCACCATGGTTCTATATACTCCTCTTTGCGTGGGAACAGGTAAGTGGCTTGTTCCAAGAAGTATCCCGCAGAGCTTTTCAATTAACCAGTATGTTGAAAATCCTTTGCAGGTTTTCAGCGTTTCGCCATAATTGTGATAACGTGTGTATGTGCCTACTGAAACCAAATATGGCTGCTACGGACATAACTATGCTGAGGCGTAGCTGACTTGGTGTTGCCTATTTTTGTCAGTGGAGACTGACAAGAGGCCATTTTTCTAAGTATCATCCCACCATCATTTCTCCATTGTTTAAAAATGCAGGGAAATTTTGCAAATTGGCATTATAATTAGTAGCTTGAGGGTACTTTTTTTTGTGGGGTCGGTGAGGATGGGTGTTCAGGCCCTCTGTCAGATCGCTGGTTTGTTTTTATTATCCCCAGAGAAGAGTAGTGGGCATGTGTTTGGCAGGTGAAAAGTGCGGATTCTGTTTCAGAGAATTAAACAGGATCCGCATGGTCATCTCATTCCTTTAAGAATCCTTTGCTTCATCAGCTGGGATTCCACCATGTTTCTATATACTCCTCTATGCGTGGGCACAGGTACCTGGCTTGTTCCAAGAAGTATGCTGGAGAGTTTTCAAATTAACCAGCACGTTGAAAATTATTTGCAGGTTTTCAGCGTTTCACCATAATTTTGATAACGTTTGTATGTGCCTCCTGAAATCCAAGAAGGCTGCGACGGACATATCTATGCTGAGGAGTAGCTGACTTGGTGTTGCCTATTTTTGTTAGTGGAGACAGACAAGAAGCCATTCTTCTAAGTATCATCCCACCACCATTTTTCCATTGTTTTAAAATGCAGGGCAATTTTGCAAGTTAGCATTATAATTAGTAGCTGGAGGGTACGGTTTTGTTTTTGTGCGGTCGATGTGGATGGGGGGGTCAGGCCCTCTGTCAGTTCGCTGGTTAGTTTTTATTATCCCCATAGAGGAGAAGTGGGCATGTGTTTGGCAGGTGAAAAGGGCGGATTCTGTTTCAGAGAATTAACGATGATCCCCATGGTCATCCCGTTCCTTTAATAATCCTTTACTTCATCAGCTGGAAATCCACCATGGTTCTATATACTCCCCTTTGCGTGGGAACAGGTAACTGGCTTGTTCCAAGAAGTATGTCGCAGAGCTTTTCAATTAACCACTAGGTTGAAAATTATTTGCAGGTGTTCAGCTTTTCACCATAATTGTGATAACGTTTGTTTGTGCCTCCTGAAACCCAAGAAGGCTGCGACGGACATAACTATGCTGAGGAGTAGCTGACTTGGTGTTGCCTATTTTTGTTAGTGGAGACTGACAAGAAGCCATTCTTCTAAGTATCATCCCACCACCATTTTTTCATTGTTTTAAAATGAAGGGAAATTTTGCAAGTTAGCATTATAATTAGTAGCTGGAGGCTACGGTGTTTTTTTTTTTTTTTTTCCTGTGGGGTCAGTGTGGATGTGTTGGTCAGGCCCTCTGTCAGTTCGCTGGTTTGTTTTTATTATCCCCAGAGAGGAGAAGTGGGCATGTGTTTGGCAGGTCAAAAGGGCGGATTCTGTTTCAGAGAATTAACGATGATCCCCATGGTCATCCCGTTCCTTTAATAATCCTTTACTTCTTCAGCGGGAAATCCACCATGGTTCTATATACTCCTCTTTGCGTGGGAACAGGTAACTGGCTTGTTCCAAGAAGTATGCCGCAGAGCTTTTCAATTAACCACTACGTTGACAATTATTTCCAGGTGTTCAGCGTTTCACCATAATTGTGATAACATTTGTTTGTGCCTCCTGAAACCCAAGAAGGCTGCGACGGACATAACTATGCTGAGGAGTAGATGACTTGGTGTTGCCTATTTTTGTTAGTGGAGACAGACAAGAAGCCATTCTTCTAAGTATCATCCCACCACCATTTTTCCATTGTTTTCAAATGCAGGGAAATTTTGCAAGTTAGCATTATAATTAGTAGCTGGAGGGTACGGTTTTTTTTGTGTGTGTGGTCGATGTGGATGGGGTGGTCAGGCCCTCTGTCAGTTCGCTGCTTAGTTTTTATTATCCCCAGAGAGGAGAAGTGGGCATGTGTTTGGCAGGTGAAAAGGGCGGATTCTGTTTCAGAGAATTAACGATGATCCCCATGGTCATCCCGTTCCTTTAATAATCCTTTACTTCATCAGCTGGAAATCCACCATGGTTCTATATACTCCTCTTTGCGTGGGAAAAGGTAAGTGGCTTGTTCCAAGAAGTATGCCGCAGAGCTTTTCAATTAACCAGTACGTTGAAAATTATTTGCAGGTGTTCAGCGTTTCACCATAATTGTGATAACGTTTGTTTGTGCCTCCTGAAACCCAAGATGGCTGCCACGAACATAACTATGGTGAGGCGTAGCTGACTTGGTTTTGCCTATTTTTGTTAGTGGAGACTGACAAGAATCCATTCTAGTAAGTATCATCTCAGCATCATTTTTCCATTGTTTAAAAATGCAGGGAAATTTTGCAAGTTAGCATTATAATTAGTAGCTGGAGGCTACGTTGTTTTTTTTTTTTTTCCTTTGGGGTCAGAGTGGATGTGTTGGTCAGGCCCTCTGTCAGTTCACTGGTTTGTTTTTATTATCCCCAGAGAGGAGAAGTGGGTATTAGTATGGCAGGTGAAAACTGCGGATCTGTTTCAGAGAATTAAACAGGATCCGCATGGTAATCCCGTTCCTTTAAGAATCCTTTGCTTCATGAGCTGGGAATCCACCATGGTTCTATATACTTCTCTATGCGTGGGCACAGGAAACTGGCTTGTTCCAAGAAGTATGCCTCAGAGCTTTTCAATTAACCAGTATGTTGAAAATCCTTTGCAGGTTTTCAGCGTTTCACCATAATTGTGATAACGTGTGTATGTGTCTCCTGAAACCCAATATGGCTGCCAAGGACATAAGTATGCTGCGGCGTAGCTGACTTCGTGTTGCCTGTTTTGTTAGTGGAGACTGACATGAAGCCATTCTTCCAAGTATCATCCCACCATCATTTTTCCATTGTTTAAAAATGCAGGGAAATTTTGCAAGTTAGCATTATAATTAGAAGCTGGAGGGTACATTTTTTTTTTTTTGTGGGGTCAGTGTGGATGGGTTGGTCAGGCCATCTGTCAATTCACTGGTTTGTTTTTATTATCCCCAGAGAGGAGAAGTGGGCATGTGTTTGGCAGGTGAAAAGGGCGGATTCTGTTTCAGAGAATTAACGATGATCCCCATGGTCATCCCGTTCCTTTAATAATCCTTTACTTCATCAGCTGGAAATCCACCATGGTTCTATATACTCCTCTTTGCGTGGGAACAGTTAAGTGGCTTGTTCCAAGAAGTATGCCGCAGAGCTTTTCAATTAACCAGTACGTTGAAAATTATTTGCAGGTGTTCATCGTTTCACCATAATTGTGATAACGTTTGTTTGTGCCTCCTGAAACTGAAGAAGGCTGCGACGGACATAACTATGCTGAGGAGTAGCTGACTTGGTGTTGCCTCTTTTTGTTAGTGGAGACTGACAAGAATCCATTCTTCTAAGTATCATCCCACCACCATTTTTCCATTGTTTTAAAATGCAGGGAAATTTTGCAAGTTAGCATTATAATTAGTAGCTGGAGGGTACCGTTTTTTTGTGTGTGTGTGGTCGATGTGGATGTGTTGGTCAGGCCCTCTGTCAGTTCGCTGGTTAGTTTTTATTATCCCCAGAGAGGAGAAGTGGGCATGTGTTTGGCAGGTGAAAAGGACGGATTCTGTTTCAGAGAATTAACGATGATGCCCATGGTCATCCCGTTCCTTTAATAATCCTTTACTTCATCAGCTGGAAATCCACCATGGTTCTATATACTCCTCTTTGCGTGGGAACAGGTAACTGGCTTGTTCCAAGAAGTATGCCGCAGAGCTTTTCAATTAACCACTACGTTGAAAATTATTTGCAGGTGTTCAGCGTTTCACCATAATTGTGATAACGTTTGTTTGTGCCTCCTGAAACCCAAGAAGGCTGCGACGGACATTAGTATGCTGAGGCGTAGCTGACTTGGTGTTGCCTATTTTTGTCAGTGGAGACTGACAAGAGGCCATTCTTCTAAGTATCATCCCACCATCATTTTTCCATTGTTTAAAAATGCAGGGAAATTTTGCAAATTGGCATTATAATTAGTAGCTTGAGGGTACTTTTTTTTTGTGGGGTCGGTCAGGATGGGTGTTGAGGCCCTCTGTCAGATCGCTGGTTTGTTTTTATTATCCCCAGAGAAGAGTAGTGGGCATGTGTTTGGCAGGTGAAAAGTGCGGATTCTGTTTCAGAGAATTAAACAGGATCCGCATAGTCATCTCATTCCTTTAAGAATCCTTTGCTTCATCAGCTGGGATTCCACCATGTTTCTATATACTCCTCTATGCGTGGGCACAGGTACCTGGCTTGTTCCAAGAAGTATGCTGGAGAGTTTTCAAATTAACCAGTACGTTGAAAATTAATTGCAGGTTTTCAGCGTTTCACCATAATTTTGATAAGGTTTGTATGTGCCTCCTGAAACCCAAGAAGGCTGTGACGGACATAACTATGCTGAGGAGTAGCTGACTTGGTGTTGCCTATTTTTGTTAGTGGAGACAGACAAGAAGCCATTCTTCTAAGTATCATCCCACCACCATTTTTCCATTGTTTTAAAAGGCAGGGAAATTTTGCAACTTAGCATTATAATTAGTAGCTGGAGGGTACGGTTTTTTTGTGTGTGTGGTCAATGTGGATGGGGGGGTCAGGCCCTCTGTCAGTTCGCTGGTTAGTTTTTATTATCCCCAGAGAGGAGAAGTGGGCATGTGTTTGGCAGGTGAAAAGTTCGGATTCTGTTTCTAAGAATGAAACAGGATCCGCATGCTGATCCCGTTCCTTTAGGAAACTTTTCCTTCATCAGCTGGGAATCCACCATGATTCTATATACTCCTCTATGTGTGGGCACAGGTAACTGGCTTGTTCCAAGAAGTATGCCGCAGAGCTTTTTAATTAACCACTACGTTGAAAATTATTTGCAGGTTTTCAGCGTTTCACCATAATTCTTAAAACTTTTGTATGTGTCTCCTGAAACCCAATATGGCTGCCACGGACATAAGTATGCTGAGGCGTAGCTGACTTCGTGTTGCCTATTTTTGTTAGTGGAGACTGACAAGAAGCCATTCTACTAAGAATCATCCCACCATCACTTTTCCATTGTTTAAAAATGCAGGGAAATTTTGCAAGTTATCATTATGCTTAGTAGCTGGAGGGTACTTTTTTTTTTTGTGGGGTCAGTGTGGATGGGTGGGTCAGGCCATCTTTCAATTCACTGGTTTGTTTTTATTATCCCCAGAGAGGAGAAGTGAGCATGTGTTTGGCAGGTGAAAAGTGCGGATTCTGTTTCGGAGAATTAAACAGGATCCTCATGGTCATCTCATTCCTTTAAGAATCCTTTGCTTCATCAGCTGGGATTCCACCATGTTTCTATATACTCCTCTATGCGTGGGCACAGGTACCTGGCTTGTTCCAAGAAGTATGCTGGAGAGTTTTCAAATTAACCAGTATGTTCAAAATCATTTCCAGGTTTTCAGCGTTTCACCATAATTTTGATAAGGTTTGTATGTGCCTCCTGAAACCCAAGAAGGCTGTGACGGACATAACTATGCTGAGGAGTAGCTGACTTGGTGTTGCCTATTTTTGTTAGTGGAGACAGACAAGAAGCCATTCTTCTAAGTATCATCCCACCACCATTTTTTCATTGTTTTAAAATGAAGGGAAATTTTGCAAGTTAGCATTATAATTAGTAGCTGGAGGCTACGGTGTTTTTTTTTTTTTTTTTTTTCCTGTGGGGTCGGTGTGGGTGTGTTGGTCAGGCCCTCTGTCAGTTCGCTGGTTTGTTTTTATTATCCCCAGAGAGGAGAAGTGGGTATTAGTATGGCAGGTGAAAACTGCGGATCTGTTTCAGAGAATTAATCAGGATCAGCATGGTAATCCCGTTCCTTTAAGAATCCTTTGCTTCATGAGATGGAAGTCCACCATGGTTCTATATACTTCTCTATGTGTGGGCACAGGACACTGGCTTGTTCCAAGAAGTATGCCTCAGAGCTTTTCAATTAACCAGTATGTTGAAAATCCTTTGCAGGTTTTCAGCGTTTCACCATAATTGTGATAACGTGTGTATGTGCCTACTGAAACCAAATATGGCTGCTACGGACATAACTATGCCGAGGCGTAGCTGACTTGGTGTTGCCTACTTTTGTCAGTGGAGACTGACAAGAAGCCATTCTTCTAAGTATCATCCCACCATCATTTCTCCATTGTTTAATAATGCAGGGAAATTTTGCAAATTGGCATTATAATTAGTAGCTGGAGGGTACTTATTTTTTTTGTGGGGTGGGTCAGGATGGGTGTTGAGGCCCTCTGTCAGATCTCTGGTTTGTTTTTATTATCCCCAGAGAAGAGTAGTGGGCATGTGTTTGGCAGGTGAAAAGTACGGATTCTGTTTCAGAGAATTAAACAGGATCCGCATGGTCACCTCATTCCTTTAAGAATCCGTTGCTTCATCAGCTGGGATTCCACCATGATTCTATATACTCCTCTATGTGTGGGCACAGGTAACTGGCTTGTTCCAAGAAGTATGCTGGAGAGTTTTCAAATTAACCAGTACGTTAAAAATTATTTGCAGGTTTTCAGCGTTTCACCATAATTTTGATAACGTTTGTATGTGCCTCCTGAAACCCAAGAAGGCTGCGACGGACATAACTATGCTGAGGAGTAGATGACTTGGTGTTGCCTATTTTTGTTAGTGGAGACAGACAAGAAGCCATTCTTCTAAGTATCATCCCACCACCATTTTTCCATTGTTTTAAAATGCAGGGAAATTTTGCAAGTTAGCATTATAATTAGTAGCTGGAGGGTACGGTTTTTTTTGTGTGTGTGGTCGATGTGGATGGGGTGGTCAGGCCCTCTGTCAGTTCGCTGCTTAGTTTTTATTATCCCCAGAGAGGAGAAGTGGGCATGTGTTTGGCAGGTGAAAAGGGCGGATTCTGTTTCAGAGAATTAACGATGATCCCCATGGTCATCCCGTTCCTTTAATAATCCTTTACTTCATCAGCTGGAAATCCACCATGGTTCTATATACTCCTCTTTGCGTGGGAAAAGGTAAGTGGCCTGTTCCAAGAAGTATGCCGCAGAGCTTTTCAATTAACCAGTACGTTGAAAATTATTTGCAGGTGTTCAGCGTTTCACCATAATTGTGATAACGTTTGTTTGTGCCTCCTGAAACCCAAGATGGCTGCCACGAACATAACTATGCTGAGGCGTAGCTGACTTGGTTTTGCCTATTTTTGTTAGTGGAGACTGACAAGAATCCATTCTTCTAAGTATCATCTCAGCATCATTTTTCCATTGTTTAAAAATGCAGGGAAATTTTGCAAGTTAGCATTATAATTAGTAGCTGGAGGCTACGTTGTTTTTTTTTTTTTTTTCCTTTGGGGTCGGTGTGGATGTGTTGGTCAGGCCCTCTGTCAGTTCGCTGGTTTGTTTTTATTATCCCCAGAGAGGAGAAGTGGGTATTAGTATGGCAGGTGAAAACTGCGGATCTGTTTCAGAGAATTAAACAGGATCCGCATGGTAATCCCGTTCCTTTAAGAATCCTTTGCTTCATGAGCTGGGAATCCACCATGGTTCTATATACTTCTCTATGCGTGGGCACAGGAAACTGGCTTGTTCCAAGAAGTATGCCTCAGAGCTTTTCAATTAACCAGTATGTTGAAAATCCTTTGCAGGTTTTCAGCGTTTCACCATAATTGTGATAACGTGTGTATGTGTCTCCTGAAACCCAATATGGCTGCCAAGGACATAAGTATGCTGCGGCGTAGCTGACTTCGTGTTGCCTATTTTGTTAGTGGAGACTGACATGAAGCCATTCTTCCAAGTATCATCCCACCATCATTTTTCCATTGTTTAAAAATGCAGGGAAATTTTGCAAGTTAGCATTATAATTAGAAGCTGGAGGGTACATTTTTTTTTTTGTGGGGTCAGTGTGGATGGGTTGGTCAGGCCATCTGTCAATTCACTGGTTTGTTTTTATTATCCCCAGAGAGGAGAAGTGGGCATGTGTTTGGCAGGTGAAAAGGGCGGATTCTGTTTCAGAGAATTAACGATGATCCCCATGGTCATCCCGTTCCTTTAATAATCCTTTACTTCATCAGCTGGAAATCCACCATGGTTCTATATACTACTCTTTGCGTGGGAACAGTTAAGTGGCTTGTTCCAAGAAGTATGCCGCAGAGCTTTTCAATTAACCAGTACGTTGAAAATTATTTGCAGGTGTTCATCGTTTCACCATAATTGTGATAACGTTTGTTTGTGCCTCCTGAAACCGAAGAAGGCTGCGACGGACATAACTATGCTGAGGAGTAGCTGACTTGGTGTTGCCTCTTTTTGTTAGTGGAGACTGACAAGAATCCATTCTTCTAAGTATCATCCCACCACCATTTTTCCATTGTTTTAAAATGCAGGGAAATTTTGCAAGTTAGCATTATAATTAGTAGCTGGAGGGTACCGTTTTTTTGTGTGTGTGTGGTCGATGTGGATGTGTTGGTCAGGCCCTCTGTCAGTTCGCTGGTTAGTTTTTATTATCCCCAGAGAGGAGAAGTGGGCATGTGTTTGGCAGGTGAAAAGGACGGATTCTGTTTCAGAGAATTAACGATGATGCCCATGGTCATCCCGTTCCTTTAATAATCCTTTACTTCATCAGCTGGAAATCCACCATGGTTCTATATACTCCTCTTTGCGTGGGAACAGGTAACTGGCTTGTTCCAAGAAGTATGCCCCAGAGCTTTTCAATTAACCACTACATTGAAAATTATTTGCAGGTGTTCAGCGTTTCACCATAATTGTGATAACGTTTGTTTGTGCCTCCTGAAACCCAAGAAGGCTGCGACGGACATTAGTATGCTGAGGCGTAGCTGACTTGGTGTTGCCTATTTTTGTCAGTGGAGACTGACAAGAGGCCATTCTTCTAAGTATCATCCCACCATCATTTTTCCATTGTTTAAAAATGCAGGGAAATTTTGCAAATTGGCATTATAATTAGTAGCTTGAGGGTACTTTTTTTATGTGGGGTCGGTGAGGATGGGTGTTGAGGCCCTCTGTCAGATCGCTGGTTTGTTTTTATTATCCCCAGAGAAGAGTAGTGGGCATGTGTTTGGCAGGTGAAAAGTGCGGATTCTGTTTCAGAGAATTAAACAGGATCCGCATAGTCATCTCATTCCTTTAAGAATTCTTTGCTTCATCAGCTGGGATTCCACCATGTTTCTATATACTCCTCTATGCGTGGGCACAGGTACCTGGCTTGTTCCAAGAAGTATGCTGGAGAGTTTTCAAATTAACCAGTACGTTGAAAATTAATTGCAGGTTTTCAGCGTTTCACCATAATTTTGATAAGGTTTGTATGTGCCTCCTGAAACCCAAGAAGGCTGTGACGGACATAACTATGCTGAGGAGTAGCTGACTTGGTGTTGCCTATTTTTGTTAGTGGAGACAGACAAGAAGCCATTCTTCTAAGTATCATCCCACCACCATTTTTCCATTGTTTTAAAAGGCAGGGAAATTTTGCAAGTTAGCATTATAATTAGTAGCTGGAGGGTACGGTTTTTTTTTGTGTGTGGTCAATGTGGATGGGGGGGTCAGGCCCTCTGTCAGTTCGCTGGTTAGTTTTTATTATCCCCAGAGAGGAGAAGTGGGCATGTGTTTGGCAGGTCAAAAGGGCGGATTCTGTTTCAGAGAATTAAGGATGATCCCCATGGTCATCCCGTTCCTTTAATAATCCTTTACTGCATCAGCTGGGATTCCACCATGTTTCTATATACTCCTCTATGCGTGGGCACAGGTACCTGGCTTGTTCCAAGAAGTATGCTGGAGAGTTTTCAAATTAACCAGTATGTTCAAAATCATTTCCAGGTTTTCAGCGTTTCACCATAATTTTGATAAGGTTTGTATGTGCCTCCTGAAACCCAAGAAGGCTGTGACGGACATAACTATGCTGAGGAGTAGCTGACTTGGTGTTGCCTATTTTTGTTAGTGGAGACAGACAAGAAGCCATTCTTCTAAGTATCATCCCACCACCATTTTTTCATTGTTTTAAAATGAAGGGAAATTTTGCAAGTTAGCATTATAATTAGTAGCTGGAGGCTACGGTGTTTTTTTTTTTTTTTTTTTCCTGTGGGGTCGGTGTGGGTGTGTTGGTCAGGCCCTCTGTCAGTTCGCTGGTTTGTTTTTATTATCCCCAGAGAGGAGAAGTGGGTATTAGTATGGCAGGTGAAAACTGCGGATCTGTTTCAGAGAATTAATCAGGATCAGCATGGTAATCCCGTTCCTTTAAGAATCCTTTGCTTCATGAGATGGAAGTCCACCATGGTTCTATATACTTCTCTATGTGTGGGCACAGGACACTGGCTTGTTCCAAGAAGTATGCCTCAGAGCTTTTCAATTAACCAGTATGTTGAAAATCCTTTGCAGGTTTTCAGCGTTTCACCATAATTGTGATAACGTGTGTATGTGCCTACTGAAACCAAATATGGCTGCTACGGACATAACTATGCCGAGGCGTAGCTGACTTGGTGTTGCCTACTTTTGTCAGTGGAGACTGACAAGAAGCCATTCTTCTAAGTATCATCCCACCATCATTTCTCCATTGTTTAATAATGCAGGGAAATTTTGCAAATTGGCATTATAATTAGTAGCTGGAGGGTACTTATTTTTTTTGTGGGGTGGGTCAGGATGGGTGTTGAGGCCCTCTGTCAGATCTCTGGTTTGTTTTTATTATCCCCAGAGAAGAGTAGTGGGCATGTGTTTGGCAGGTGAAAAGTACGGATTCTGTTTCAGAGAATTAAACAGGATCCGCATGGTCACCTCATTCCTTTAAGAATCCGTTGCTTCATCAGCTGGGATTCCACCATGATTCTATATACTCCTCTATGTGTGGGCACAGGTAACTGGCTTGTTCCAAGAAGTATGCTGGAGAGTTTTCAAATTAACCAGTACGTTAAAAATTATTTGCAGGTTTTCAGCGTTTCACCATAATTTTGATAACGTTTGTATGTGCCTCCTGAAACCCAAGAAGGCTGCGACGGACATAACTATGCTGAGGAGTAGATGACTTGGTGTTGCCTATTTTTGTTAGTGGAGACAGACAAGAAGCCATTCTTCTAAGTATCATCCCACCACCATTTTTCCATTGTTTTAAAATGCAGGGAAATTTTGCAAGTTAGCATTATAATTAGTAGCTGGAGGGTACGGTTTTTTTTGTGTGTGTGGTCGATGTGGATGGGGTGGTCAGGCCCTCTGTCAGTTCGCTGCTTAGTTTTTATTATCCCCAGAGAGGAGAAGTGGGCATGTGTTTGGCAGGTGAAAAGGGCGGATTCTGTTTCAGAGAATTAACGATGATCCCCATGGTCATCCCGTTCCTTTAATAATCCTTTACTTCATCAGCTGGAAATCCACCATGGTTCTATATACTCCTCTTTGCGTGGGAAAAGGTAAGTGGCCTGTTCCAAGAAGTATGCCGCAGAGCTTTTCAATTAACCAGTACGTTGAAAATTATTTGCAGGTGTTCAGCGTTTCACCATAATTGTGATAACGTTTGTTTGTGCCTCCTGAAACCCAAGATGGCTGCCACGAACATAACTATGCTGAGGCGTAGCTGACTTGGTTTTGCCTATTTTTGTTAGTGGAGACTGACAAGAATCCATTCTTCTAAGTATCATCTCAGCATCATTTTTCCATTGTTTAAAAATGCAGGGAAATTTTGCAAGTTAGCATTATAATTAGTAGCTGGAGGCTACGTTGTTTTTTTTTTTTTTTTCCTTTGGGGTCGGTGTGGATGTGTTGGTCAGGCCCTCTGTCAGTTCGCTGGTTTGTTTTTATTATCCCCAGAGAGGAGAAGTGGGTATTAGTATGGCAGGTGAAAACTGCGGATCTGTTTCAGAGAATTAAACAGGATCCGCATGGTAATCCCGTTCCTTTAAGAATCCTTTGCTTCATGAGCTGGGAATCCACCATGGTTCTATATACTTCTCTATGCGTGGGCACAGGAAACTGGCTTGTTCCAAGAAGTATGCCTCAGAGCTTTTCAATTAACCAGTATGTTGAAAATCCTTTGCAGGTTTTCAGCGTTTCACCATAATTGTGATAACGTGTGTATGTGTCTCCTGAAACCCAATATGGCTGCCAAGGACATAAGTATGCTGCGGCGTAGCTGACTTCGTGTTGCCTATTTTGTTAGTGGAGACTGACATGAAGCCATTCTTCCAAGTATCATCCCACCATCATTTTTCCATTGTTTAAAAATGCAGGGAAATTTTGCAAGTTAGCATTATAATTAGAAGCTGGAGGGTACATTTTTTTTTTTGTGGGGTCAGTGTGGATGGGTTGGTCAGGCCATCTGTCAATTCACTGGTTTGTTTTTATTATCCCCAGAGAGGAGAAGTGGGCATGTGTTTGGCAGGTGAAAAGGGCGGATTCTGTTTCAGAGAATTAACGATGATCCCCATGGTCATCCCGTTCCTTTAATAATCCTTTACTTCATCAGCTGGAAATCCACCATGGTTCTATATACTACTCTTTGCGTGGGAACAGTTAAGTGGCTTGTTCCAAGAAGTATGCCGCAGAGCTTTTCAATTAACCAGTACGTTGAAAATTATTTGCAGGTGTTCAGCGTTTCACCATAATTGTGATAACGTTTGTTTGTGCCTCCTGAAACCGAAGAAGGCTGCGACGGACATAACTATGCTGAGGAGTAGCTGACTTGGTGTTGCCTCTTTTTGTTAGTGGAGACTGACAAGAATCCATTCTTCTAAGTATCATCCCACCACCATTTTTCCATTGTTTTAAAATGCAGGGAAATTTTGCAAGTTAGCATTATAATTAGTAGCTGGAGGGTACCGTTTTTTTGTCTGTGTGTGGTCGATGTGGATGTGTTGGTCAGGCCCTCTGTCAGTTCGCTGGTTAGTTTTTATTATCCCCAGAGAGGAGAAGTGGGCATGTGTTTGGCAGGTGAAAAGGACGGATTCTGTTTCAGAGAATTAACGATGATGCCCATGGTCATCCCGTTCCTTTAATAATCCTTTACTTCATCAGCTGGAAATCCACCATGGTTCTATATACTCCTCTTTGCGTGGGAACAGGTAACTGGCTTGTTCCAAGAAGTATGCCGCAGAGCTTTTCAATTAACCACTACATTGAAAATTATTTGCAGGTGTTCAGCGTTTCACCATAATTGTGATAACGTTTGTTTGTGCCTCCTGAAACCCAAGAAGGCTGCGACGGACATTAGTATGCTGAGGCGTAGCTGACTTGGTGTTGCCTATTTTTGTCAGTGGAGACTGACAAGAGGCCATTCTTCTAAGTATCATCCCACCATCATTTTTCCATTGTTTAAAAATGCAGGGAAATTTTGCAAATTGGCATTATAATTAGTAGCTTGAGGGTACTTTTTTTATGTGGGGTCGGTGAGGATGGGTGTTGAGGCCCTCTGTCAGATCGCTGGTTTGTTTTTATTATCCCCAGAGAAGAGTAGTGGGCATGTGTTTGGCAGGTGAAAAGTGCGGATTCTGTTTCAGAGAATTAAACAGGATCCGCATAGTCATCTCATTCCTTTAAGAATTCTTTGCTTCATCAGCTGGGATTCCACCATGTTTCTATATACTCCTCTATGCGTGGGCACAGGTACCTGGCTTGTTCCAAGAAGTATGCTGGAGAGTTTTCAAATTAACCAGTACGTTGAAAATTAATTGCAGGTTTTCAGCGTTTCACCATAATTTTGATAAGGTTTGTATGTGCCTCCTGAAACCCAAGAAGGCTGTGACGGACATAACTATGCTGAGGAGTAGCTGACTTGGTGTTGCCTATTTTTGTTAGTGGAGACAGACAAGAAGCCATTCTTCTAAGTATCATCCCACCACCATTTTTCCATTGTTTTAAAAGGCAGGGAAATTTTGCAAGTTAGCATTATAATTAGTAGCTGGAGGGTACGGTTTTTTTTTGTGTGTGGTCAATGTGGATGGGGGGGTCAGGCCCTCTGTCATTTCGCTGGTTAGTTTTTATTATCCCCAGAGAGGAGAAGTGGGCATGTGTTTGGCAGGTGAAAAGTTCGGATTCTGTTTCTAAGAATGAAACAGGATCCGCATGCTGATCCCGTTCCTTTAGGAAACTTTTCCTTCATCAGCTGGGAATCCACCATGATTCTATATACTCCTCTATGTGTGGGCACAGGTAACTGGCTTGTTCCAAGAAGTATGCCGCAGAGCTTTTTAATTAACCACTACGTTGAAAATTATTTGCAGGTTTTCAGCGTTTCACCATAATTCTTAAAACTTTTGTATGTGTCTCCTGAAACCCAATATGGCTGCCACGGACATAAGTATGCTGAGGCGTAGCTGACTTCGTGTTGCCTATTTTTGTTAGTGGAGACTGACAAGAAGCCATTCTACTAAGAATCATCCCACCATCACTTTTCCATTGTTTAAAAATGCAGGGAAATTTTGCAAGTTATCATTATGCTTAGTAGCTGGAGGGTACTTTTTTTTTTTGTGGGGTCAGTGTGGATGGGTGGGTCAGGCCATCTTTCAATTCACTGGTTTGTTTTTATTATCCCCAGAGAGGAGAAGTGAGCATGTGTTTGGCAGGTGAAAAGTGCGGATTCTGTTTCGGAGAATTAAACAGGATCCTCATGGTCATCTCATTCCTTTAAGAATCCTTTGCTTCATCAGCTGGGATTCCACCATGTTTCTATATACTCCTCTATGCGTGGGCACAGGTACCTGGCTTGTTCCAAGAAGTATGCTGGAGAGTTTTCAAATTAACCAGTATGTTCAAAATCATTTCCAGGTTTTCAGCGTTTCACCATAATTTTGATAAGGTTTGTATGTGCCTCCTGAAACCCAAGAAGGCTGTGACGGACATAACTATGCTGAGGAGTAGCTGACTTGGTGTTGCCTATTTTTGTTAGTGGAGACAGACAAGAAGCCATTCTTCTAAGTATCATCCCACCACCATTTTTTCATTGTTTTAAAATGAAGGGAAATTTTGCAAGTTAGCATTATAATTAGTAGCTGGAGGCTACGGTGTTTTTTTTTTTTTTTTTTTCCTGTGGGGTCGGTGTGGGTGTGTTGGTCAGGCCCTCTGTCAGTTCGCTGGTTTGTTTTTATTATCCCCAGAGAGGAGAAGTGGGTATTAGTATGGCAGGTGAAAACTGCGGATCTGTTTCAGAGAATTAATCAGGATCAGCATGGTAATCCCGTTCCTTTAAGAATCCTTTGCTTCATGAGATGGAAGTCCACCATGGTTCTATATACTTCTCTATGTGTGGGCACAGGACACTGGCTTGTTCCAAGAAGTATGCCTCAGAGCTTTTCAATTAACCAGTATGTTGAAAATCCTTTGCAGGTTTTCAGCGTTTCACCATAATTGTGATAACGTGTGTATGTGCCTACTGAAACCAAATATGGCTGCTACGGACATAACTATGCCGAGGCGTAGCTGACTTGGTGTTGCCTACTTTTGTCAGTGGAGACTGACAAGAAGCCATTCTTCTAAGTATCATCCCACCATCATTTCTCCATTGTTTAATAATGCAGGGAAATTTTGCAAATTGGCATTATAATTAGTAGCTGGAGGGTACTTATTTTTTTTGTGGGGTGGGTCAGGATGGGTGTTGAGGCCCTCTGTCAGATCTCTGGTTTGTTTTTATTATCCCCAGAGAAGAGTAGTGGGCATGTGTTTGGCAGGTGAAAAGTACGGATTCTGTTTCAGAGAATTAAACAGGATCCGCATGGTCACCTCATTCCTTTAAGAATCCGTTGCTTCATCAGCTGGGATTCCACCATGATTCTATATACTCCTCTATGTGTGGGCACAGGTAACTGGCTTGTTCCAAGAAGTATGCTGGAGAGTTTTCAAATTAACCAGTACGTTAAAAATTATTTGCAGGTTTTCAGCGTTTCACCATAATTTTGATAACGTTTGTATGTGCCTCCTGAAACCCAAGAAGGCTGCGACGGACATAACTATGCTGAGGAGTAGATGACTTGGTGTTGCCTATTTTTGTTAGTGGAGACAGACAAGAAGCCATTCTTCTAAGTATCATCCCACCACCATTTTTCCATTGTTTTAAAATGCAGGGAAATTTTGCAAGTTAGCATTATAATTAGTAGCTGGAGGGTACGGTTTTTTTTGTGTGTGTGGTCGATGTGGATGGGGTGGTCAGGCCCTCTGTCAGTTCGCTGCTTAGTTTTTATTATCCCCAGAGAGGAGAAGTGGGCATGTGTTTGGCAGGTGAAAAGGGCGGATTCTGTTTCAGAGAATTAACGATGATCCCCATGGTCATCCCGTTCCTTTAATAATCCTTTACTTCATCAGCTGGAAATCCACCATGGTTCTATATACTCCTCTTTGCGTGGGAAAAGGTAAGTGGCCTGTTCCAAGAAGTATGCCGCAGAGCTTTTCAATTAACCAGTACGTTGAAAATTATTTGCAGGTGTTCAGCGTTTCACCATAATTGTGATAACGTTTGTTTGTGCCTCCTGAAACCCAAGATGGCTGCCACGAACATAACTATGCTGAGGCGTAGCTGACTTGGTTTTGCCTATTTTTGTTAGTGGAGACTGACAAGAATCCATTCTTCTAAGTATCATCTCAGCATCATTTTTCCATTGTTTAAAAATGCAGGGAAATTTTGCAAGTTAGCATTATAATTAGTAGCTGGAGGCTACGTTGTTTTTTTTTTTTTTTTCCTTTGGGGTCGGTGTGGATGTGTTGGTCAGGCCCTCTGTCAGTTCGCTGGTTTGTTTTTATTATCCCCAGAGAGGAGAAGTGGGTATTAGTATGGCAGGTGAAAACTGCGGATCTGTTTCAGAGAATTAAACAGGATCCGCATGGTAATCCCGTTCCTTTAAGAATCCTTTGCTTCATGAGCTGGGAATCCACCATGGTTCTATATACTTCTCTATGCGTGGGCACAGGAAACTGGCTTGTTCCAAGAAGTATGCCTCAGAGCTTTTCAATTAACCAGTATGTTGAAAATCCTTTGCAGGTTTTCAGCGTTTCACCATAATTGTGATAACGTGTGTATGTGTCTCCTGAAACCCAATATGGCTGCCAAGGACATAAGTATGCTGCGGCGTAGCTGACTTCGTGTTGCCTATTTTGTTAGTGGAGACTGACATGAAGCCATTCTTCCAAGTATCATCCCACCATCATTTTTCCATTGTTTAAAAATGCAGGGAAATTTTGCAAGTTAGCATTATAATTAGAAGCTGGAGGGTACATTTTTTTTTTTGTGGGGTCAGTGTGGATGGGTTGGTCAGGCCATCTGTCAATTCACTGGTTTGTTTTTATTATCCCCAGAGAGGAGAAGTGGGCATGTGTTTGGCAGGTGAAAAGGGCGGATTCTGTTTCAGAGAATTAACGATGATCCCCATGGTCATCCCGTTCCTTTAATAATCCTTTACTTCATCAGCTGGAAATCCACCATGGTTCTATATACTACTCTTTGCGTGGGAACAGTTAAGTGGCTTGTTCCAAGAAGTATGCCGCAGAGCTTTTCAATTAACCAGTACGTTGAAAATTATTTGCAGGTGTTCAGCGTTTCACCATAATTGTGATAACGTTTGTTTGTGCCTCCTGAAACCGAAGAAGGCTGCGACGGACATAACTATGCTGAGGAGTAGCTGACTTGGTGTTGCCTCTTTTTGTTAGTGGAGACTGACAAGAATCCATTCTTCTAAGTATCATCCCACCACCATTTTTCCATTGTTTTAAAATGCAGGGAAATTTTGCAAGTTAGCATTATAATTAGTAGCTGGAGGGTACCGTTTTTTTGTCTGTGTGTGGTCGATGTGGATGTGTTGGTCAGGCCCTCTGTCAGTTCGCTGGTTAGTTTTTATTATCCCCAGAGAGGAGAAGTGGGCATGTGTTTGGCAGGTGAAAAGGACGGATTCTGTTTCAGAGAATTAACGATGATGCCCATGGTCATCCCGTTCCTTTAATAATCCTTTACTTCATCAGCTGGAAATCCACCATGGTTCTATATACTCCTCTTTGCGTGGGAACAGGTAACTGGCTTGTTCCAAGAAGTATGCCGCAGAGCTTTTCAATTAACCACTACATTGAAAATTATTTGCAGGTGTTCAGCGTTTCACCATAATTGTGATAACGTTTGTTTGTGCCTCCTGAAACCCAAGAAGGCTGCGACGGACATTAGTATGCTGAGGCGTAGCTGACTTGGTGTTGCCTATTTTTGTCAGTGGAGACTGACAAGAGGCCATTCTTCTAAGTATCATCCCACCATCATTTTTCCATTGTTTAAAAATGCAGGGAAATTTTGCAAATTGGCATTATAATTAGTAGCTTGAGGGTACTTTTTTTATGTGGGGTCGGTGAGGATGGGTGTTGAGGCCCTCTGTCAGATCGCTGGTTTGTTTTTATTATCCCCAGAGAAGAGTAGTGGGCATGTGTTTGGCAGGTGAAAAGTGCGGATTCTGTTTCAGAGAATTAAACAGGATCCGCATAGTCATCTCATTCCTTTAAGAATTCTTTGCTTCATCAGCTGGGATTCCACCATGTTTCTATATACTCCTCTATGCGTGGGCACAGGTACCTGGCTTGTTCCAAGAAGTATGCTGGAGAGTTTTCAAATTAACCAGTACGTTGAAAATTAATTGCAGGTTTTCAGCGTTTCACCATAATTTTGATAAGGTTTGTATGTGCCTCCTGAAACCCAAGAAGGCTGTGACGGACATAACTATGCTGAGGAGTAGCTGACTTGGTGTTGCCTATTTTTGTTAGTGGAGACAGACAAGAAGCCATTCTTCTAAGTATCATCTCACCATCATTTTTCCATTGTTTAAAAATGCAGGAAAATTTTGCAAGTTAGCATTATAATTAGTAGCTGAAGGCTACGGTGTTTTTTTTTTTTTTTCCCCGCGGGGTCGGTGTGGATGTGTTGGTCAGGCCCTCTGTCAGTTCGCTGGTTTGTTTTTATTATCCCCAGAGAGGAGAAGTGAGTATTAGTATGGCAGGTGAAAACTGCGGATCTGTTTCAGAGAATGAAACAGGATCCGCATGGTAATCCTGTTCTTTTAAGAATCCATTGCTTCATGAGCTGGGAATCCACCATGGTTCTATATACTTCTCTATGCGTGGGCACAGGAAACTGGCTTGTTCCAAGAAGTATGCCTCAGAGCTTTTCAATTAACCAGTATGTTGAAAATCCTTTGCAGGTTCAGCGTTTCACCATAATTATGATAACGTGTGTATGTGCCTGCTGAAACCAAATATGGCTTCTACGGACATAACTATGCCGAGGCGTAGCTGACTTGGTGTTGCCTACTTTTGTCAGTGGAGACTGACAAGAAGCCATTCTTCTAAGTATCATCCCACCATCATTTCCCCATTGTATAAAAATGCAGGGAAATTTTGCAATTTGGCATTATAATTAGTAGCTGGAGGGTACTTTTTTTTTTGTGGGGTCGGTCAGGATGGGTGTTCAGGCCCTCTGTCAGATCGCTGGTTTGTTTTTACTATCCCCAGGGAAGAGTAGTGGGCATGTGTTTGGCAGGTGAGATGTGCGGATTCTGTTTCAGAGAATTGAACAGCATCCGCATGGTCATCTCATTCCTTTAAGAATCCTTTCTTCATCAGCTGGGATTCCACCATGTTTCTATATACTCCTCTATGCGTGCGCACAGGTACCTGGCTTGTTCCAAGAAGTATGCTGGAGAGTTTTCAAATTAACCAGCACGTTGAAAATTATTTGCAGGTTTTCAGCGTTTCACCATAATTTTGATAACGTTTGTATGTGCCTCCTGAAATCCAAGAATGCTGCGACGGACATAACTATGCTGAGGAGTAGCTGACTTGGTGTTGCCTATTTTTGTTAGTGGAGACAGACAAGAAGCCATTCTTCTAAGTATCATCCCACCACCATTTTTCCATTGTTTTAAAATGCAGGGAAATTTTGCAAGTTAGCATTATAATTAGTAGCTGGAGGGTACGGTTTTTTTTTTGTGTGGTCGATGTGGATGGGAGGGTCAGGCCCTCTGTCAGTTCGCTGGTTAGTTTTTATTATCGCCAGAGAGGAGAAGTGGGCATGTGTTTGGCAGGTGAAAAGGGCGGATTCTGTTTCAGAGAATTAACGATGATCCCCATGGTCATCCCGTTCCTTTAATAATACTTTACTTCATCAGCTGGAAATCCACCATGGTTCTATATACTCCTGTTTGCGTGGGAACAGGTAAGTGGCTTGTTCCAAGAAGTATGCTGCAGAGCTTTTCAATTAACCACTACGTTGAAAATTATTTGCAGGTGTTCAGCGTTTCACCATAATTGTGATAACGTTTGTTTGTGCCTCCTGAAACCCAAGAAGGCTGCGACGGACATAACTATGCTGAGGAGTAGCTGACTTGCTGTTGCCTATTTTTGTTAGTGGAGACTGACAAGAAGCCATTCTTCTAAGTATCATCCCACCATCATTTCTCCATTGTTAAAAAATGCAGGGAAATTTTGCAAATTGCCATTATAATTAGTAGCTGGAGGGTACTTTTTTTTTTGTGGGGTCGGTCAGGATGGGTGTTGAGGCCCTCTGTCAGATCGCTGGTTTGTTTTTATTATTCCCAGAGAAGAGTAGTGGGCATGTGTTTGGCAGGTGAAAAGTGCGGATTCTGTTTCAGAGAATTAAACAGGATCCGCATAGTCATCTCATTCCTTTAAGAATCCTTTGCTTCATCAGCTGGGATTCCACCATGTTTCTATATACTCCTCTATGCGTGGGCACAGGTACCTGGCTTGTTCCAAGAAGTATGCTGGAGAGTTTTCAAATTAACCAGTACGTTGAAAATTAATTGCAGGTTTTCAGCGTTTCACCATAATTGTGATAACGTTTGTATGTGCCTCCTGAAACCCAAGAAGGCTGTGACGGACATAACTATGCTGAGGAGTAGCTGACTTGGTGTTGCCTATTTTTGTTAGTGGAGACAGACAAGAAGCCATTCTTCTAAGTATCATCCCACCACCATTTTTCCATTGTTTTAAAAGGCAGGGAAATTTTGCAACTTAGCATTATAATTAGTAGCTGGAGGGTACGGTTTTTTTTTGTGTGTGGTCAATGTGGATGGGGGGGTCAGGCCCTCTGTCAGTTCGCTGGTTAGTTTTTATTATCCCCAGAGAGGAGAAGTGGGCATGTGTTTGGCAGGTGAAAAGTTCGGATTCTGTTTCTAAGAATGAAACAGGATCCGCATGCTGATCCCGTTCCTTTAGGAAACTTTTGCTTCATCAGCTGGGAATCCACCATGATTCTATATACTCCTCTATGTGTCGGCACAGGTAACTGGCTTGTTCCAAGAAGTATGCCGCAGAGCTTTTTAATTAACCACTACGTTGAAAATTATTTGCAGGTTTTCAGCGTTTCACCATAATTCTTAAAACGTTTGTATGTGTCTCCTGAAACCCAATATGGCTGCCACGGACATAAGTATGCTGAGGCGTAGCTGACTTCGTGTTGCCTATTTTTGTTAGTGGAGACTGACAAGAAGCCATTCTTCTAAGTATCATCCCACCATCATTTTTCCATTGTTTAAAAATGCAGGGAAATTTTGCAAGTTATCATTATGCTTAGTAGCTGGAGGGTACTTTTTTTTTTTTGTGGGGTCAGTGTGGATGGGTGGGTCAGGCCATCTTTCAATTCACTGGTTTGTTTTTATTATCCCCAGAGAGGAGAAGTGAGCATGTGTTTGGCAGGTGAAAAGTGCGGATTCTGTTTCAGAGAATTAAACAGGATCCTCATGGTCATCTCATTCCTTTAAGAATCCTTTGCTTCATCAGCTGGGATTCCACCATGTTTCTATATACTCCTCTATGCGTGGGCACAGGTACCTGGCTTGTTCCAAGAAGTATGCTGGAGAGTTTTCAAATTAACCAGTATGTTCAAAATCATTTGCAGGTTTTCAGAGTTTCACCATAATTTTGATAACGTTTGTATGTGCCTCCTAAAACCCAAGAAGGCGCGACGGACATAACTATGCTGAGGAGTAGCTGACTTGGTGTTGCCTATTTTTGTTAGTGGAGACAGACAAGAAGCCATTCTTCTAAGTATCATCCCACCACCATTTTTCCATTGTTTAAAAATGCAAGGAAATTATGCAAGTTAGCATTATAATTAGTAGCTGGAGGGTACGGTTTTTTTTTGTGTGTGGTGGATGTGGATGGGGGGGTCAGGCCCTCTGTCTGTTCGCTGGTTAGTTTTTATTATCCCCAGAGAGGAGAAGTGGGCATGTGTTTGGCAGGTGAAAAGGGCGGATTCTGTTTCAGAGAATTAAGGATGAT
The DNA here is from genome assembly GCF_041146395.1 of Eulemur rufifrons. Taxonomy (NCBI): domain Eukaryota; kingdom Metazoa; phylum Chordata; class Mammalia; order Primates; family Lemuridae; genus Eulemur; species Eulemur rufifrons. The sequence continues at coordinate 302,861 of NW_027182840.1, forward strand.
CCCCATGGTCATCCCGTTCCTTTAATAATCCTTTACTGCATCAGCTGGAAATCCACCATGGTTCTACATACTCCTCTTTGCGTGGGAACAGGTAACTGGCTTGTTCCAAGAAGTATGCCGCAGAGCTTTTCAATTAACCAGTACGTTGAAAATTATTTGCAGGTGTTCAGCGTTTCACCATAATTGTGATAACATTTGTTTGTGCCTCCTGAAACCCAAGAAGGCTGCGACGGACATAACTATGCTGAGGAGTAGCTGACTTGGTGTTGCCTATTTTTGTTAGTGGAGACTGACAAGAAGCCATTCTTCTAAGTATCATCCCACCACCATTTTTCCATTGTTTTAAAATGCAGGGAAATTTTGCATGTTAGCATTATAATTAGTAGCTGGAGGGTACGTTTTTTTTTTTTTCTGTGTGGTCCATGTGGATGGTGGGGTTAGGCCATCTGTCAGTTCGCTCGTTAGTTTTTATTATCCCCAGAGAGGAGAAGTGGGCATGTGTTTGGCAGGTGAAAAGGGCGGATTCTGTTTCAGAGTATTAAGGATGATCCCCATGGTCATCCCGTTCCTTTAATAATCCTTTACTTCATCAGCTGGAAATCCACCATGGTTCTATATACTCCTCTTTGCGTGGGAACAGGTAACTGGCTTGTTCCAAGAAGTATGCCGCAGAGCTTTTCAATTAACCACTACGTTGAAAATTATTTGCAGGTGTTCAGCGTTTAACCCTAACCAGAACCCCTAAAGCTAACCCTGAACCCTATCCCTAACCCTAGCAGGAAACTTTAACCCTAAACCTAAGCCCAACCCGTAACCCTAATCCTATCCTTTTACCCTAAAACTAACCCCTAAACCTAACCCCTATACCTCTCCCTAACTCTAACCCCAATCCTAATTGTTACCATACCCCTTCATAAAACACAAACTCCTAACCGCTAACCCTAACACTAACCAAAAACCACAATCACTAATCCCTAACCCTAATGCTTAACCTTTACCCTAACCGTTAACCCTCACCCTAAATCTTAACGCTGACCCTAACCTTAACCTTTAACTCTAAGCCTAACCCTTAACCCTATAGTAAGGAAGACCCTTAATGCTAATGGGATCCCTTATCCCTAACCCTAACACTACAGCTAAAAATAACCCTATCCTTGGATCCTTAAACCTAACCCCTAACACTTACTTTAACCCGAAACCCTAAACCTAATCCTAAGCATTAAACCTAACCCTATCTCTTAACCCTAACGCTAGCCCTTACCCTAACGCCTAGATCTAACCCTAAATCTAACCTACCGCCTAATCCTAACCTTAAGCCCTAATGCTAACACTAACCCTGAACCCAAACCTCCCCGTAACCCTTAACACTAACCCTATCCGTGAACCTAAACCCTGACCCTAACCATTACCCTCACCCAAGCATTTAACCCTGACCCTAACCCTAATTATTAATGATTACCTTAACACTAAACCCTAACCCTAAGCCCAACACTTAACCCTAATCCTATCCCTTAACCCTAACCCTAACCCTAATGCTACCCCCTAAACGTAACCCTAACCGTGACCAGTAAGCCTAACCCTAACCTCTAACACAAACCATAGCACATAACTCTAACCCTCAAACTAACCCTAACCCTAACCCTAAACCCTAACTCTTAACCTTAACCCTAAGCGTTAACTCTCACGCTAAACTTTAATCCTAATCCTAATACTAATCTTCAACCCTAAACCTAATACTTAACCCTAACCCTGTACCAAACCCTAACCCCTCATCTTAACCCTAACCGTAAACCTCAACCCTAAACCAAAGTGTAACTGTTAAACCTAAGAGTAACCTTTAACCCTAAGCCTAATCCCTAACCCTAAGCCCTCACCCTAACACTAAACTTCATCCTTAACCCTAACCAGAATCCTAACCCTAAATCTAATTCTCAGACTTCTTGCTTTCTTAGAGTTTAGAAAGCCTGCAATCCTCCCATGCCATGCGTGAAAGGAGGCTCTACCACGGTGTCCTGCATGAAATCCACGGGTCCATACCCAGAGTATGATAGAGTGGGTTCCCGGGTACAATCCCAGCCCCCTAAACTCCCCCCGCCCGCCTAATGCAGACAGGGCCCGTGCGCTAAGCATAAACAATACCTTTAACAGATAACCCTAACCCTGAACATAACACCCAAGCCTGTTCCTATTTCTCCCCTTAACACGTAAACCTCACCGTGCGCCTAACTTTCACCTCTTATCCTAACGTTAATGCATAACCCATTTCCTGAGAACAACCCCTATCCCATAATTCTAACCCTATCTCCTAGTCATCACTGTGACACCTAATCCCTAACCCTAATTCTAAACCGCTAACCCTAACCGTAACCCTACCTACAACCCTAACACTCACAGTAACCCTTACTTCTAACCCCAATGCTATGCCTAACAAAAACCCTAACCCTTGACCCTAACCCTTCACCCTAACCCCTAAGCCTTACCCTAACCCTTAACCCTCATCCTCATCCTAACCATTCAACCTAACCCTAGCTCTTAAAGCTAACCCTAAACCTTACCCTCACGGCTAGACCTAACCCTGACACTAACCTAACACCTAACCCTAACCAGAACCCCTAAAGCTAACCCTGAACCCTAACCCTAACCCTAGCAGTAAACTTTAACCCTAAACCTAAGCCCAACCCGTAGCCCTAATCCTATCCTTTTACCCTAAAAGTCACCCCTAAACCTAACCCCTATATCTCACCCTAACTCTAACCCCAATCCTAATTCTAACCATACCCCTTCATAAAACACTAACTCCTAACCGCTAACCCTAACACTAACCAAAAACCTTAATCACTAATCCCTAACCCTAACGCTTAACCTTTACCCTAACCGTTAACCCTCACCCTAAATCTTAACACTGACCCTAACCTTAACCTTTAACTCTAAGCCTAACCCTTAACCCTACAGTAAGGAAGACCCTTAATGCTAATGGGATCCCTTATCCCTAACCCTAACACTACAGCTAAAAATAACCCTAACCTTTGATCCTTAAACCTAACCCCTAACACTTACTTTAACCCCAAACCCTAATCCTAATCCTAAGCATTCAACCTAACCTATCTCTTAACCCTAACGCTAGCCCTTACCCTAACGCCTAGATCTAACCCTAAATCTAACCTACCGCCTAATCCTAACCTTAAGCCCTAATGCTAACTCTAACCCTGAACCCTAAACCTACCCGTAACCCTTAACACTAACCCTATCCCTAACCCCCTTACCCTGACTCTGTTATCCCTCACCCTAACCCTCAACCCTGACCCTAACCTTAAACCTTAATCCTAACCATGCATGAGATGAGCCTCTGCCTTTGTCCTGCGTGACAGTTGATGCCCAACACCCAGGGTACGATGAAGTGGGGACGCAGCCTTGCTCCACACCCACAGTGCCCCGTACGTTAGACAGGACCCATGCCCTAACACACACCGTTAAACGTAAGCCCGAACCCTATCACTAAACCAAACCCTTCGTAAGCCCTGAATCTAACTCCTAACAGTAACCCTAATCCCTGACCCTTACTCTTGCCTCTCATCCTAAACCTAAACCCAACCAATAAACATAATCCTAATCTCTAACCCTAACAGTAATCCTAACCCTAATTCTAACCTAAAACCCTAACCCCTAAACCTAATCCTAGTCCCTAACACCTAACCTTACCCTTAACCGAATTCCAATTCTCAGACTTTTGCAATTCAAAAACTTAAAAAAGCCTACAATCCACCAATGCAGTGTCTGAGATGAGCGTCCGCCCCTATGTCCTGCATGACAGGCAGGCGCCAATGCCCAGGGTACTATGGAGTGGAGTCCTGGGGTCTGTAGGCTTGCTAAACTCCAGTTTGGAAGAATTACTATAGTCATATATAGGGATGCTTACATTTACTTATAGAAAGCAACTATTGGTGTGTGATTTGTAGGCTTGCCTTACTCTAGTTTGGATGAAGAAGCTGAATCATATATAGGAATATTAGCTTTGAGTTAGAGGAAGCATCTATGGGGGGTGCTTTTTTGGCTTGTTAAACTCTGGTTTGGAAGAAGTTCGAGAGTCTTATATAGGAACGATATCATTCTTTCAGAGAAAGCAATTATAGGGAGTTGGTTTGTAGGCTTGCTAAGCTCTAGTTTGGAGGAAGGCGAGAGTCATATATAGGAACGCTTACGTTCACATAAAGCGTCTACGGGGGGACGGTTTCTAGGCTTCCTAAACTCTAGCTTGGAAAAAGAGGACAGTTATGTATAGGAACTCTCGGCGGGGGATTTGTAGCATTGCTAAAATCTTAGATTGGAAAAGTTGCGAGAGTCATACATAGGAATGTTAACATTCACTCAATGAAAGCAACTATAAGGGGTGCTTTCCAGGCTGGCTACACTCTAATTTGGAAAAAGTGCGACAGTCATATATAGGAAGGCTTATATTCACTCAGACAAAGCAATTATGTGTAGGTGTATAGTAGGCATGCTAACTCTAGTTTGGAAAATTTCGAGAGCCATGTATAGGAAAGCTTACAGTAACTTAGAGAAAGCAACGAACAGGGGTGGAGTGTAGGCTTGCTAAACTCTAGTTTGGAGGAAGTGCCATAGTCATATATAAGGAACGCTTAAATTCGTTCAGAGAAAACAGCTGTCGGGGATTGGTTTGTAGACTTATTCAACTCTAGTTTGGAAGAAGTGCGAGAGACATATATAGGAATGTTTACATTGACTCAAAGAAAGCAACTATGGGGAAGTGTTATTTTGGCATGCCAGATGCTAGTTAGGAAGAAGTACAAGACTCATATATAGGAACGCTTAAATTCACACAGCGAGAGCAACTACGGAGTAGTGTCAGGTAGACATGTTAAAGTCTAGCTTGGGAGAAGTTCCAGAGTCCTATATAGGAAAGGTAACAGCCACTTTGAAAAAGCAAGTCTTGGCGGGTTGTTTGTAGGCCTGCAAAACCCTGTTTTAGTTGAAGTGTGAGAATCATATATGAGAACGCTTACATTCACTCAGAGAAAGCAACGATGGGGTTGTTTGTAGGCTTACTAAACTGCAGTTTGGAAGAAGCACGAGAATCACATATAGGAACACATACATTTTGACGCACTGAAAGTAACTATGGGGTGGTGTCTTATAGGCATGCTAAACTCTAGTTTGGACGAAGTTTGAGAATCACATATAAGAAAGCTTAGAGTCACTTAGAGAAAGCAAATCTCTGGGTGTGGAATGTAGGCCTGCTAAACTCTATTTTGGTTTAAGACGGCGTGGTGGTTTGTAGGCATACTAAACTCTAGTTTGGAAGAAGTAGGAGAATGATATATGGGAACGCTTACATTCACGTAGAGAAAGCAATTATGGGGTGGCGTTTTTGTAGCCATGCTAATCTCTAGTTTGGAAGAAGTTAAGGAGTAATATATAGGAAAGGGTATAGTCATAGAAACCAACTCTCGGGGGATGTTTTGTACACCTGCAAAACTCCAGTTTGGAAGTGGGGGAGAGTCATATTGGGGACCGCGTGCATTCACTCAGAGAAATCAACGATGGGATTGTGATTTGTAGGCATAGTCAACTCTAGTTTGGAAGAAGTACGAGAATCGTATATAGGAACGCTTACCTTCACGCAGAGAAAGCAACTATGGAGTGATGTTTGTATGCCTACTAAAATATAGTTTGGAGGAAGTTCGAGAGCCATATCTGGGAAGCTTACAGTCACTTAGAGAAAGCAGCTCTCGGGGGTATTTCGTAGGCCTGCTAAACTCTATTTTCAATGAAGTGTTAGAATAATATATGGGAACTCAGTGAAAGCAACGTTGTGGTTGTGGTTCCTAGGCATACTAACCTGTAATTTGGAAGAAGCAAGAGAATCACATGTAGAACCGCTTACATTCCGGCACCGAATGCAACTATGGGGTGGTGTTTTGTAGGCTTGCAAAACTCTAGTTTGGACGAAGTTTGAGAGTCATATATAGGAAAGTTTACAGTCACGTAGAGAAAGCAACTCTCTGGGTGTGGAATGTAGAGTTATTTTGGTTGAAATAGAGTTATTTTGGTTGAAGTGTGAGAGTCATATATGGGAACGCTTACATTCACTCAGAGAAAACAACGTTTGGGTGGTGGTTTGTAGGGCATACTAAACTGTAGTTTGGAAGAAGTACGAGAGTCCTATATAGGAACACTTACATTCACGCAGAGAAAGCACTTATGGCGTCAGGTTTTGTAGGCATGCTAAACTGCAGTTTGGAAGAAGTTGGAGAACCTTATACAGGAAAGATTACCGTCACCTAGGGAAAGCAACTCTCGGGAGATTTTTTTGTACACATGCTAAACTCTAATTTGGATGAAGTGTGAGAGTCAAACATGGGACCGCTTACATTCCCTCAGAGAAACAACACTGGGGTGGTTTTTGTAGGCATACTAAATAGTTTGGAAGAAGTACGAGAATGATATTTGGGAACGCTTACATTCACACAGAGAAAGCAACTACGGGGTGGTGTTTTGTAAGCATGCTATAGTTTGGAAGAAGTTCTACACCTGAACAGTCACTTAGAGAAAGCAACTCTTGGTGGGTGATTTTTAGGTCTGCTAAATTGTATTTTGAAAGAAGTACCAGAGTCATATATACTAATGCTTACATTCATGCAAAGAAAAAACCATGGGGTGATGTTTTGTGGGCATGTTAACCTGTAGTTTGGAAGAAGTTGGAGAGTCTTATTTAGGAAAGCTTACAGTCACCTAGAGAAAGCAACTCTCGGGAGAGCCTTTCTTGGCCTGCTAAACTCTACTTTGCATCAATTGTGAGAGTCAAACATGGGAATGCTTTCATTCATTCAGAGAACGCAACGTTTGGGTGGTGGTTTGTAGGCATTCTAAACTGTATTTTGGAGGAAGTACGAGAGTCATGTATATGAACGCTTACATTCAGGCAGAGAAAGCAACTCTGGGGTCGTATTTTGTTGGCATGCTAAACTGTGGTTTGGAAGAAGTTCGAGAGTCTTATATAGGAAAGATTACAGTGACACAGAGAAAACAACTCTCGGAAGTTTATTGGTAGGCCTGCTAAACTCTAACTTGGATGAAATGTGAGAACGCTTGCATTCATTCACTCAGAGAAGGAAACATCGTGATGGTTTGAAGGCATAATAACTGTAGTTGGGAAGAAGTAGGAGAGTCATATATATGAACCGTTACATTCACGCAGAGAACGCAACTGTGGGGTGGCGATGTATGCATGTTAATCTGTAGTTTGGAGGAAGTGCGAGAGTCATATCTGGGGAAAATTACAGTCACTTAGAGAAAGGAACCATCTTGGGCTGGTTTGTAGATCTGCTAAATTCTATTTTGGAAACAGAGTGTGAGTCATATATGGGAACGCTTATGTTCACTCAGAGAAAGCAACCACGGTGTGGTGTTTTGTTGGCATGGTGTAGTTTGAAAGAAGTTGGAGATTCTTATATAGGAAAGTTTACAGTCACCTAGAGAAAGCAACTCACGGGGTGTTGTTTGTAGGCCTGCTAAACTCTAATTTAGATGAAGTGAGAGAGGCATATATATGAACGCTTATATTGATGCAGAGAAAGCAACTATGGGGTGGTGTTTTGTAGGCATGCTAAAATATAATTTGGAAGAAGTTCGAAAACAGTCACTTAGAGAAAGCAACTCTCGGCGGTTGATTTTTCGGTGTGCTAAATTGTATTTTGAAAGAAGTACCAGAGTCATATATACAAACGCTTACATTCATGCAGAGAAAGCAACTGTGGGGTGGTGTTTTCTAGGCATGCTAAACTCTAGTTTGGACGAAGTTTGAGAATCACATATAAGAAAGCTTAGAGTCGCTAAAGCAAATCTCTGGGTGTGGAATGTAGGCGTGCTAAACTCTATTTTGGTTTCAGAGTGAGAGTCATATATGGGATGGCTTACATTCACTCAGAGAAAGCAACGATGGTGTGGTGGTTTGTAGGCATACTGAACTCTAGTTTGGAAGAAGTAGGAGAATGATATATGGGAACGCTTACATTCATGCAGAGAAAGCAATTATGGGGTGGCTTTTTTGTAGCCATGCAAATCTCTATTTTGCAAGAAGTTAAAGAGTAATATATAGGAAAGCGTACCGTCATTTATAGAAACCAACTTTCGGGGGATGGTTTGTAGGCCTGCAAAACTCTACTTTGGAAGAAGGGGGAGAGTCATATGGGGGACTGGGTACATTCACTCGGAGAAATCAACGATGGGGTTGTGGTTTGTAGGCATACTAAACTCTAGTTTGGAAGAAGTACGAGAATCATATATAGGAACGCTTACATTCATGCAGAGAAAGCAACTATGGAGTGATGTTTGTATGCCTACTAAATGATAGTTTGGAGGATGTTCGAGAGTCATATCTGGAAAGCTTACAGTCATTTAGAGAAAGCAACTCTCTGGGGATGGTTCGTAGGCCTGCTAAACTCTATTTTCAATGAAGTGTTAGAATCATATGCAGGAACGCTTACATTCACTCAGAGAAAGCAACGTTGGGGTGGCCATTTTTGAGCATACTAAACTCTACTTTGGAAGAGGTACGAGAGACATAAATACGAACGCTTACATTAACACAGAGAAAGCAAATACGGGGTGCTGTAGTGCAGGCATGCTAAACTATAGATTGGAAGAAGTTCGAAAGCTGACAGTCACTTAGAGAAAGCAACTCTTGGCGGGTGATTTTTAGGTCTGCTAAATTGTATTTTGAAAGACGTACCAGAGTCATATATACAAACGCTTACATTCATGCAGAGAAAGAAACTATGGGGTGACGTGTTGTTGGCATGCTAAACTGCAGTTTGAAAGGAGTTCCAGAGCGTTATATAGGATAGCTTACAGTCACCTAGAGAAAACAACACTCGGGACAGCTTTGCAAGCCTCTAAACACTAATTAGCAGCAATTGTGAGAGTCAAATATGGGAACGCTTACATTCACGGAGAGAACACAACGTTTGGGTGGTGGTTTGTAGGCATAATAACTGTAGGTCGGAAGAAGTAGGAGAGTCATATATATGAACAGTTACATTCACGCAGAGAAAGAAACTGTTGGGTGGTGTATGTACGCATGTTAATCTATACTTTGGAGGAAGTTTGAGAGTCATATCTGGGGAAAATTACAGTCACATAGCTAAATCAACCATCGGGGACTGGTTTGTAGGTCTGCTAAATTCTATTTTGGAAAAAGTGATTCATATAAGGGAATTCTTATGTTCACTCAGAGAAAGCAACGATGCGGTGGTGTATTGTTGGCATGCTAAACTTTAGTTTGGAAGAAGTTCGAGAGTTTTACATAGGAAAGCTTACATTCACCTAGAGAAAGCAACTCTCAGGATGTGGTTTATAGGCCTGGTGAACTCTAATTTGGATCAAGTGTGAGAGTCATACATACGAGTTCCAAAATACAGTTTAGTATGCCTACAAACCACCAGCCTAACATTGCTTTCTCTGAGTGGATATAGGCCTTCCCTTATATGAATCTCGGACTGCTTTCAAAATGCAATTTGCCGGACCTACAAAACACCGCCCGAGAGTTGCTTTCTCTCACTATAAGCTTTCCTATATATGACTTTGGAACATAATTTAGCATGCCAACAAAAGGCCACCCCATAGTTTGTGTGAATGTAAGCGTTCCTATGCATCACGCTCGTACTTCTTCCAAAGTATAGTACACCTACCAACCACCTCCCCAACGTTGCTTTTTCTGAGTGAATGTAAGCATTCTTTTATTCTCATACTTCCTCCAAACTCCAGTTTAGTGTGACTAAAAATCACCACCGCAACCCTGCTTTCTCTGAGTGAATGTTAGCGTTCCCGTTTATGATTCACACTTCATCCAAAATAGAATTTAGCAGAACTACAAACCGGCCCCCAAGGGTTGCTTTCTCTGTGAGACTGTAAGCTTTCCTATTACTCTTAACTTCTTCGCAACTAGAGATTTGCATGCCTACAAAACACCACCCCATAGTTGCACTCTCTGCGTGAATGTAAGCACTCACATATATGACTCTGCTACTTCTTCCAAAATACAGTTTAGTATGCTTACAAACAACCACCCAAAAGTTAAGTTCTCTGAGAGAATGTTAGCGTTCCCATGTATGACAGTCACAAATGGTGCAAGGTAGAGTTTAGCAGGCTTACAAACAATCTCTCGAAAGTTGCTTCCTCTAGCGGACAGTAAGCTTTCCTATAAAAGACTGTCGAACTTTTTCGAAACTACATTTCAGCACGCCAACAAAACATCACCACATAGTTTTTCTCAGCATAAATGTAACAGATTTTATATATGACTCTGGTACTTCTTTCAAAATACAATTTAGCACACCTCAAAATCAACCGCCGAGAGTTGCATTCTCTGTCACTGTCAGCTTTCGAACTTCTTCCAAATTATATTTTATCATGCCTACAAAACACCACCCCATAGTTGCTTTCTCTGCGTCCATATAAGCGTTCATATATATGACTCTCGTACTTCTTCCAAACTGGAGTTAGTATACCTACAAACGGGCACCCAAATTTACCTTTCTCTGAGTGAATGAAGCGTATCCATGTATGCCTCTTTCACTTCATCCAAATTAGAGTTTAGCGGCCCACAAACCACCTCCTGTGAGTTGCTTTCTCTAGGTGACTATAAACTTTCCTATATAAGACTCTCGAACTTCTTCCAAACTACAGTTTAGCATGCCAACAATACAGCGCACCATCGTTGATTTCTCTGAGTGAACATAAGCGTTCCCATATATGACTCTCACTCTTCTTCCAAAATAGAATTTAGCAGACCTACACAACACCCGATGGTTCCAATTCTCTAGGTGACTCTAATTTTTCCCACATATGACTCTCGAGCTTCCTCCAAACTAGATTATGATGATTACATAGGCCACCCCACAGTTGCTTTCTCTTCGTGAATGTAACCGTTCATATATGACTCTCCTACTTCTTTTGAACTACAGCATTTATTCCTACAAACCATCACGACAACGTTCTTTCTCTGAGTGAATGCAAGCGTTCCTGCATATGATTCTAACACTTCATTGAAAATAGAGTTTAGCAGGCCTACGAACCACCCCCAGAGAGTTGCTTTCTCTAAATGACTGTAAGCTTTCCAGATATGACTCTCGAGCATCCTCCAAACTATCGTTTAGTAGGCATACAAACATCACTCCATAGTTGCTTTCTCTGCATGAGTGTAAGCGTTCCTATATATGATTCTCGTCCTTCTTCCAAACTAGAGTTTAGTATGCCTACAAACCACAACCCCATCGTTGATTTCTCCGAGTGAATGTACCCAGTCCCCCATATGATTCTCCCCCTTCTTCCAAAGTAGAGTTTTGCAGGCCTACAAACCATCCCCCAAAAGTTGGTTTCTATAAATGACGGTACGCTTTCCTATATATTTCTCTGTAACTTCTTGCAAAATAGAGATTTGCATGGCTACACAAAAGCCACCCCATAATTGCTTTCTCTGCATGAATGTAAGCGTTCCCATATATCATTCTCCTACTTCTTCCAAACTAGAGTTCAGTATGCCTGCAAACCACCACACCATCGTTGCTTTCTCTGAGTGAATGTAAGCCTTCCCATATATGACTCTCACTCCGAAACCAAAATAGAGTTTGGCACGCCTACATTCCACACCCAGAGATTTGCTTTAAGCGACTCTAAGCTTTCTTATATGTGATTCTCAAACTTCGTCCAAACTAGAGTTTAGCACGCCTAGAAAACACCACCCCACAGTTCCTTTCTCTGCATGAATGTAAGCGTTTGAATATATGACACTGGTACTTCTTTCAAAATACAATTTAGCAGACCTAAAAATCCACCGCCAAGAGTTGCTTTCTCTAAATGACTGTCTGCTTTCCAACTTCTTCCAAACTATATTTTAGCAGGCCTACAAAACACCACCCCATAGTTGCTTTCTCTGCGTCCATATAAGCGTTCATATATATCACTCTAGTACTTCTTCCAAACTGGAGTTAGTATACCTACAAACCGGCACCCCAATTTACCTTTCTCTGAGTGAATGAAGTGTATCCATGTATGCCTGTTTCACTTCATCCAAATTAGAGTTTAGCGGCCTACAAACCACCTCCTGTGAGTTGCTTTCTCTAGGTGACTGTAAACTTTCCTATATAAGACTCTCGAACTTCTTCCAAACTACAGTTTAGCATGCCAACAATACAGTGCCCCATCGTTGATTTCTGTGAGTCAACATAAGCGTTCCCATCTATGACTCTCACTCTTTTTCCAAAATAGAATTTAGCAGACCTACACACCAGCCCCCGATGGTTCCTTTCTCTAAATGACTCTAATTTTCCCCAGATATGACTCTCGAACTTCCTCCAAACTACAGATTATGATGATTACATACGCCACCCCACAGTTGCTTTCTCTGCGTGAATGTAACCGTTCATATATGACTCTCCTACTTCTTCGAACTACAGTTGTTATTCCTACAAACCACCACGACAAAGTTCTTTCTCTGAGTGAATGCAAGCGTTCTCACACTTCATCCAAATTACAGTTTAGCAGACCTACCAACAAACTACAGAGAGTTGTTTTCTCTGTGTCACTGTAATCTTTCCTATATAAGGCTCTCGAACTTCTTCCAAACCACAGTTTAGCATGCCAACAAAATACGATCACAGAGTTGCTTTCTCTGCGTGAATGTAAGCATTCGTATATATGACTCTCCTACTTCCTCCAAAATACAGTTTAGAATGCTTACAAACCACCACCCAAACGTTGCGTTCTCTGAGTGAATGTAAGCGTTCCCATGTTTGACTCTCACAATTGACGCAAATTAGAGTTTAGCACGCTTAGAAACAATCTGCCGAGAGTTACTTTCTCTAGGTGACTGTAAGCTTTCTTATATAAGACTCGCGAACTTCTTCCAAACTACAGTTTAGCATGCCAACGAAACACTGCCCCATCGTTGATTTCTCTGAGTGAACATAAGCGTTCCCACATATGACTTTCTCTCTTCTTCCAAAATAGAATTTAGCAGATCTACAAAACGGCCCCCGATGGTTGCTTTCTCTAAGTGACTGCAATTTTCCCCAGATATGACTCTCGAACTTCCTCCAAAGTATAGATTAACATGCGTACATACACCACCCAACAGTTTCTTTCTCTGCGTGAATGTAACCGTTCATATATATGACTCTCCTACTTCTTCCGAACTACAGTTATTATGCCTACAAACCACCACCCAAACGTTGTGTTCTCTCCGTGAATGTAAGCGTTCCCATGTTTGACTCTCACAATTGCTGCAAATTAGTGTTTAGAGGCTTGCAAAGCTGTCCCGAGTGTTGCTTTCTCTAGGTGACTGTAAGCTATCCTATATAACACTCTGGAACTCCTTTCAAACTGCAGTTTAGCATGCCAAAAACACATCACCCCATAGTTTCTTTCTCTGCATGAATGTAAGCGTTTGTATATGACTCTGGTACGTCTTTCAAAATACAATTTAGCAGACCTAAAAATCACCCGCCAAGAGTTGCTTTCTCTAAGTGACTGTCAGCTTTCGAACTTCTTCCAATCTATAGTTTAGCATGCCTGCATTACAGCACCCCATATTTGCTTTCTCTGTGTTAATGTAAGCGTTCGTATTTATGTCTCTCGTACCTCTTCCAAAGTAGAGTTTAGTATGCTCAAAAACGGCCACCCCAACGTTGCTTTCTCTGAGTGAATGTAAGCGTTCCTGCATATGATTCTAACACTTCATTGAAAATAGAGTTTAGCAGGCCTACGAACCACCCCCAGAGAGTTGCTTTCTCTAAATGACTGTAAGCTTTCCAGATATGACTCTCGAGCATCCTCCAAACTATCGTTTAGTAGGCATACAAACATCACTCCATACTTGCTTTCTCTGCATGAATGTAAGCGTTCCTATATATGATTCTCGTCCTTCTTCCAAACTAGAGTTTAGTATGCCTACAAACCACAACCCCATCGTTGATTTCTCCGAGTGAATGTACCCAGTCCCCCATATGATTCTCCCCCTTCTTCCAAAGTAGAGTTTTGCAGGCCTACAAACCATCCCCCAAAAGTTGGTTTCTATAAATGACGGTACGCTTTCCTATATATTTCTCTTTAACTTCTTGCAAAATAGAGATTTGCATGGCTACAAAAAAGCCACCCCATAATTGCTTTCTCTGCATGAATGTAAGCATTCCCATATATCATTCTCCTACTTCTTCCAAACTAGAGTTCAGTATGCCTGCAAACCACCACACCATCCTTGCTTTCTCTGAGGGAATGTAAGCCTTCCCATATATGACTCTCACTCCGAAACCAAAATAGAGTTTAGCACGCCTACATTCCACACCCAGAGATTTGCTTTAAGCGACTCTAAGCTTTCTTATATGTGATTCTCAAACTTCGTCCAAACTAGAGTTTAGCACGCCTAGAAAACACCACCCCACAGTTCCTTTCTCTGCATGAATGTAAGCGTTTGAATATATGACACTGTACTTCTTTCAAAATACAATTTAGCAGACCTAAAAATCCACCGCCAAGAGTTGCTTTCTCTAAATGACTGTCTGCTTTCCAACTTCTTCCAAACTATATTTTAGCAGGCCTACAAAACACCACCCCATAGTTGCTTTCTCTGCGTCCATATAAGCGTTCATATATATCACTCTAGTACTTCTTCCAAACTGGAGTTAGTATACCTACAAACCGGCACCCCAATTTACCTTTCTCTGAGTGAATGAGGCGTATCCATGTATGCCTGTTTCACTTCATCCAAATTAGAGTTTAGCGGCCTACAAACCACCTCCTGTGAGTTGCTTTCTCTAGGTGACTGTAAACTTTCCTATATAAGACTCTCGAACTTCTTCCAAACTACAGTTTAGCATGCCAACAATACAGTGCCCCATCGTTGATTTCTGTGAGTCAACATAAGCGTTCCCATCTATGACTCTCACTCTTTTTCCAAAATAGAATTTAGCAGACCTACACACCAGCCCCCGATGGTTCCTTTCTCTAAATGACTCTAATTTTCCCCAGATATGACTCTCGAACTTCCTCCAAACTACAGATTATGATGATTACATACGCCACCCCACAGTTGCTTTCTCTGCGTGAATGTAACCGTTCATATATGACTCTCCTACTTCTTCGAACTACAGTTGTTATTCCTACAAACCACCACGACAAAGTTCTTTCTCTGAGTGAATGCAAGCGTTCTCACACTTCATCCAAATTACAGTTTAGCAGACCTACCAACAAACTACAGAGAGTTGTTTTCTCTGTGTCACTGTAATCTTTCCTATATAAGGCTCTCGAACTTCTTCCAAACCACAGTTTAGCATGCCAACAAAATACGATCACAGAGTTGCTTTCTCTGCGTGAATGTAAGCATTCGTATATATGACTCTCCTACTTCCTCCAAAATACAGTTTAGAATGCTTACAAACCACCACCCAAACGTTGCGTTCTCTGAGTGAATGTAAGCGTTCCCATGTTTGACTCTCACAATTGACGCAAATTAGAGTTTAGCACGCTTAGAAACAATCTGCCGAGAGTTACTTTCTCTAGGTGACTGTAAGCTTTCTTATATAAGACTCGCGAACTTCTTCCAAACTACAGTTTAGCATGCCAACGAAACACTGCCCCATCGTTGATTTCTCTGAGTGAACATAAGCGTTCCCACATATGACTTTCTCTCTTCTTCCAAAATAGAATTTAGCAGATCTACAAAACGGCCCCCGATGGTTGCTTTCTCTAAGTGACTGCAATTTTCCCCAGATATGACTCTCGAACTTCCTCCAAAGTATAGATTAACATGCGTACATACACCACCCAACAGTTTCTTTCTCTGCGTGAATGTAACCGTTCATATATATGACTCTCCTACTTCTTCCGAACTACAGTTATTATGCCTACAAACCACCACCCAAACGTTGTGTTCTCTCCGTGAATGTAAGCGTTCCCATGTTTGACTCTCACAATTGCTGCAAATTAGTGTTTAGAGGCTTGCAAAGCTGTCCCGAGTGTTGCTTTCTCTAGGTGACTGTAAGCTATCCTATATAACACTCTGGAACTCCTTTCAAACTGCAGTTTAGCATGCCAAAAACACATCACCCCATAGTTTCTTTCTCTGCATGAATGTAAGCGTTTGTATATGACTCTGGTACGTCTTTCAAAATACAATTTAGCAGACCTAAAAATCACCCGCCAAGAGTTGCTTTCTCTAAGTGACTGTCAGCTTTCGAACTTCTTCCAATCTATAGTTTAGCATGCCTGCATTACAGCACCCCATATTTGCTTTCTCTGTGTTAATGTAAGCGTTCGTATTTATGTCTCTCGTACCTCTTCCAAAGTAGAGTTTAGTATGCTCAAAAACGGCCACCCCAACGTTGCTTTCTCTGAGTGAATGTAAGCGTTCCTGCATATGATTCTAACACTTCATTGAAAATAGAGTTTAGCAGGCCTACGAACCACCCCCAGAGAGTTGCTTTCTCTAAATGACTGTAAGCTTTCCAGATATGACTCTCGAGCATCCTCCAAACTATCGTTTAGTAGGCATACAAACATCACTCCATACTTGCTTTCTCTGCATGAATGTAAGCGTTCCTATGATTCTCGTCCTTCTTCCAAACTAGAGTTTAGTATGCCTACAAACCACAACCCCATCGTTGATTTCTCCGAGTGAATGTACCCAGTCCCCCATATGACTCTCCCCCTTCTTCCAAAGTAGAGTTTTGCAGGCCTACAAACCATCCCCCAAAAGTTGGTTTCTATAAATGACGGTACGCTTTCCTATATATTTCTCTTTAACTTCTTGCAAAATAGAGATTTGCATGGCTACAAAAAAGCCACCCCATAATTGCTTTCTCTGCATGAATGTAAGCGTTCCCATATATCATTCTCCTACTTCTTCCAAACTAGAGTTCAGTATGCCTACAAACCACCACACCATCGTTGCTTTCTCTGAGGGAATGTAAGCCTTCCCATATATGACTCTCACTCCGAAACCAAAATAGAGTTTAGCACGCCTACATTCCACACCCAGAGATTTGCTTTAAGCGACTCTAAGCTTTCTTATATGTGATTCTCAAACTTCGTCCAAACTAGAGTTTAGCACGCCTAGAAAACACCACCCCACAGTTTCTTTCTCTGCATGAATGTAAGCGTTTGAATATATGACACTGGTACTTCTTTCAAAATACAATTTAGCAGACCTAAAAATCCACCGCCAAGAGTTGCTTTCTCTAAATGACTGTCTGCTTTCGAACTTCTTCCAAACTATATTTTAGCAGGCCTACAAAACACCACCCCATAGTTGCTTTCTCTGCGTCCATATAAGCGTTCATATATATCACTCTAGTACTTCTTCCAAACTGGAGTTAGTATACCTACAAACCGGCACCCCAATTTACCTTTCTCTGAGTGAATGAAGCGTATCCATGTATGCCTGTTTCACTTCATCCAAATTAGAGTTTAGCGGCCTACAAACCACCTCCTGTGAGTTGCTTTCTCTAGGTGACTGTAAACTTTCCTATATAAGACTCTCGAACTTCTTCCAAACTACAGTTTAGCATGCCAACAATACAGTGCCCCATCGTTGATTTCTGTGAGTCAACATAAGCGTTCCCATCTATGACTCTCACTCTTTTTCCAAAATAGAATTTAGCAGACCTACACACCAGCCCCCGATGGTTCCTTTCTCTAAATGACTCTAATTTTCCCCAGATATGACTCTCGAACTTCCTCCAAACTACAGATTATGATGATTACATACGCCACCCCACAGTTGCTTTCTCTGCGTGAATGTAACCGTTCATATATGACTCTCCTACTTCTTCGAACTACAGTTGTTATTCCTACAAACCACCACGACAAAGTTCTTTCTCTGAGTGAATGCAAGCGTTCTCACACTTCATCCAAATTACAGTTTAGCAGACCTACCAACAAACTACAGAGAGTTGTTTTCTCTGTGTCACTGTAATCTTTCCTATATAAGGCTCTCGAACTTCTTCCAAACCACAGTTTAGCATGCCAACAAAATACGATCACAGAGTTGCTTTCTCTGCGTGAATGTAAGCATTCGTATATATGACTCTCCTACTTCCTCCAAAATACAGTTTAGAATGCTTACAAACCACCACCCAAACGTTGCGTTCTCTGAGTGAATGTAAGCGTTCCCATGTTTGACTCTCACAATTGCTGCTAATTAGTGTTTAGAGCCTTGTAAACCTGTCCCGAGTGTTGCTTTCTCTAGGTGACTGTAAGCTATCCTCTATAACACTCTCGAACACCTTCCAAACTGCAATTTAGCATCCCGACAACACATCACCCCATAGTTTCTTTCTCTGCATGAATGTAAGCATTTGTATATGACTCTGGTACGTCTTTCAAAATACAATTTAGCCGACCTAAAAATCACCCGCCAAGAGTTGCTTTCTCTAAGTGACTGTCAGCTTTCGAACTTCTTCCAATCTATAGTTTAGCATGCCTGCACTACAGCACCCCGTATTTGCTTTCTCTGTGTTAATGTAAGCGTTCGTATTTATGTCTCTCGTACCTCTTCCAAAGTAGAGTTTAGTATGCTCAAAAACGGCCACCCCAACGTTGCTTTCTCTGAGTGAATGTAAGCGTTCCTGTATATGATTCTAACACTTCATTGAAAATACAGTTTAGCAGACCTACGAATATCCCCAGAGAGTTGCTTTCTCTAAATGACTGTAAGCTTTCCAGATATGACTCTCGAACATCCTCCAAACTATCGTTTAGTAGGCATACAAACATCACTCCATAGTTGCTTTCTCTGCATGAATGTAAGCGTTCCTATATATGATTCTCGTCCTTCTTCCAAACTAGAGTTTAGTATGCCTACAAACCACAACCCCATCGTTGATTTCTCCGAGTGAATGTACCCAGTCCCCCATATGACTCTCCCCCTTCTTCCAAAGTAGAGTTTTGCAGGCCTACAAACCATCCTCCGAAAGTTGGTTTCTATAAATGGCGGTACGCTTTCCTATATATTACTCTTAACTTCTTGCAAAATAGAGATTTGCATGGCTACAAAAAAGCCACCCCATAATTGCTTTCTCTGCATGAATGTAAGCGTTCCCATATATCATTCTCCTACTTCTTCCAAACTGGAGTTCAGTATGCCTACAAACCACCACACCATCGTTGCTTTCTCTGAGTGAATGTAAGCCTTCCCATATATGACTCTCACTCTGAAACCAAAATAGAGTTTGGCACGCCTACATTCCACACCCAGAGATTTGCTTTAGCGACTCTAAGCTTTCTTATATGTGATTCTCAAACTTCGTCCAAACTAGAGTTTAGCATGCCTAGAAAACACCACCCCACAGTTGCTTTCTCTGCATGAATGTAAGCGTTTGTATATATGACTCTGGTACTTCTTTCAAAATACAATTTAGCACACCGAAAAATCAACCGCCGAGAGTTGCTTTCTCTAAGTGACTGTTTTCGAACTTCTTCCAAACTATATTTTAGCATGCCTACAAAACACCACCCCATAGTTGCTTTCTCTGCATCAATATAAGCGTTCATATATATGCCTCTCTCACTTCATCTAAATTAGAGTTTAGCAGGCCTACAAACAACACCCCGTGAGTTGCTTTCTCTAGGTGACTGTAAACTTTCCTATATAAGAATCTCCAACTTCTTTCAAACTACACCATGCCAACAAAACACCACACCGTGGTTGCTTTCTCTGAGTGAACATAAGCGTTCCCATATATGACTCACACTCTGTTTCCAAAATAGAATTTAGCAGATCTACAAACCAGCCCAAGATGGTTCCTTTCTCTAAGTGACTGTAATTTTCCCCAGATATGACTCTCGCACTTCCTCCAAACTACAGATTAACATGCATACATCGCCACCCCACAGTTGCGTTCTCTGCATGAATGTAACGGTTCATATATATGACTCTCCTACTTCTTCCCAACTACAGTTATTATGCCTTCAAACCATCACGATGTTTCTTTCTCTGAGTGAATGAATGCAAGCGTTCTCACATTTCATCCAAGTTAGAGTTTAGCAGGCCTACCAATAAACTTCCGAGAGTTGTTTTCTCTGTGTCACTGTAATCTTTCCTATATAAGACTCTCGAACTTCTTCCAAACCACAGTTTAGCATGCCAACAAAATACGACCCCAGAGTTGCTTTCTCTGCCTGAATGTAAGCGTTCATATACATGACTCTCGTACTTCCTCCAAAATACAGTTTAGAATGCCTACAAACCACCACCCAAACGTTGCATTCTCTGAATGAATGAAAGCATTCCCATGTTTGACTCTCACAATTGATGCAAAGTAGAGTTTAGCAGGCCAAGAAAGGCTCTCCCGAGAGTTGCTTTCTCTAGGTGACTGTAAGTTTCCTAAATAAGACTCTCCAACTTCTTCCAAACTACAGGTTAACATGCCCACAAAACATCACCCCATGGTTTTTTCTTTGCATGAATGTAAGCATTAGTATATATGACTCTGGTACTTCTTTCAAAATACAATTTAGAAGACCTAAAAATCACCCACCAAGAGTTGCTTTCTCTAAGTGACTGTTCAGGTTTAGAACTTCTTCCAAACTATAGCATGCTTACAAAACACCACCCCGTAGTTGCTTTCTCTGTGTGAATGTAAGCGTTCCCAAATATCATTCTCGTACTTCTTCCAAACTATTTAGTATGCCTACAAAAACCACCCCAGTGTTGTTTCTCTGAGGGAATGTAAGCGGTCCCATGTTTGACTCTCACACTTCATCCAAATTAGAGTTTAGCATGTGTACAAAAAAATCTCCCGAGAGTTGCTTTCCCTAGGTGACGGTAATCTTTCCTGTATAAGGTTCTCCAACTTCTTCCAAACTGCAGTTTAGCATGCCTACAAAACCTGACGCCATAAGTGCTTTCTCTGCGTGAATGTAAGTGTTCCTATATAGGACTCTCGTACTTCTTCCAAACTACAGTTTAGTATGCCCTACAAACCACCACCCAAACGTTGTTTTCTCTGAGTGAATGTAAGCGTTCCCATATATGACTCTCACACTTCAACCAAAATAACTCTATTTCAACCAAAATAACTCTACATTCCACACCCAGAGAGTTGCTTTCTCTACGTGACTGTAAACTTTCCTATATATGACTCTCAAACTTCGTCCAAACTAGAGTTTTGCAAGCCTACAAAACACCACCCCATAGTTGCATTCGGTGCCGGAATGTAAGCGGTTCTACATGTGATTCTCTTGCTTCTTCCAAATTACAGGTTAGTATGCCTAGGAACCACAACCACAACGTTGCTTTCACTGAGTTCCCATATATTATTCTAACACTTCATTGAAAATAGAGTTTAGCAGGCCTACGAAACACCCCCGAGAGCTGCTTTCTCTAAGTGACTGTAAGCTTCCCAGATATGGCTCTCGAACTTCCTCCAAACTATATTTTAGTAGGCATACAAACATCACCCCATAGTTGCTTTCTCTGCGTGAAGGTAAGCGTTCCTATATACGATTCTCGTACTTCTTCCAAACTAGAGTTGACTATGCCTACAAATCACAATCCCATCGTTGATTTCTCTGAGTGAATGCACGCGGTCCCCAATATGACTCTCCCCCACTTCCAAACTGGAGTTTTGCAGGTGTACAAAACATCCCCCGAGAGTTGGTTTCTATGACTATACCCTTTCCTATATATTACTCCTTAACTTCTTCCAAACTAGAGATTAGCATGGCTACAAAAACGCCACCCCATAATTGCTTTCTCTACGTGAATGTAAGCGTTCCCATATATCATTCTCCTACTTCTTCCAAACTAGAGTTTAGTATGCCTACAAACCACCACGCCGTCGTTGCTTTCTCTGAGGGAATGTAAGCCTTCCCATATATGACTCTCACTCTTAAACCAAAATAGAGTTTAGCAGGCCTACATTCCACACCCAGAGATTTGCTTTCTCTAAGTGACTCTAAGCTTTCTTATATGTGATTCTCAAACTTCGTCCAAACTAGAGTTTAGCATGCCTATAAAACACCACCCCATAGTTACTTTCAGTGCGTCAAAATGTATGTGCTCCTATTTGTGATTCTCGTGCTTCTTCCAAACTGCAGTTTAGTAAGCCTACAAACAACCCCATCGTTGCTTTCTCTGAGTGAATGTAAGCGTTCTCATATATGATTCTCACACTTCAACTAAAACAGGGTTTTGCAGGCCTACAAACCACCCGCCAAGACTTGCTTTTTCAAAGTGGCTGTTACCTTTCCTATATAGGACTCTGGAACTTCTCCCAAGCTAGACTTTAACATGTCTACCTGACACTACTCTGTAGTTGCTCTCGCTGTGTGAATGTAAGCGTTCCTATATATGAGTCTTGTACCTCTTCTTAACTAGCATCTGGCATGCCAAAATAACACTCCTCCATAGTTGCTTTCTTTGAGTCAATGTAAACATTCCTATATATGTCTCTCGCACTTCTTCCAAACTAGAGTTAAGTCTACAAACCAATCCCCGACAGCTGTTTTCTCTGAATGAATTTAAGCGTTCCTATATATGACTATGGCACTTCCTCCAAACTAGAGTTTAGCAAGCCTACACTCCACCCCTGTTCGTTGCTTTCTCTAAGTTACTGTAACCTTTCCTATACATGGCTCTCGAAATTTTCCAAACTAGAGTTAGCATGCCTACTATACACCTACACATAATTGCTTTGTCTGAGTGAATATAAGCCTTCCTATATATGACTGTCGCACTTTTTCCAAATTAGAGTGTAGCCAGCCTGGAAAGCACCCCTTATAGTTGCTTTCATTGAGTGAATGTTAACATTCCTATGTAAGACTCTCGCAACTTTTCCAATCTAAGATTTTAGCAATGCTACAAATCCCCCGCCGAGAGTTCCTATACATAACTGTCCTCTTTTTCCAAGCTAGAGTTTAGGAAGCCTAGAATCCGTCCCCCCGTAGACGCTTTATGTGAACGTAAACGTTCCTATATATGACTCTCGCCTTCCTCCAAACTAGAGTTTAGCAAGCCTACAAAACAACTCCCTATAATTGCTTTCTCTGAATGAATGATATCGTTCCTATATAAGACTCTCAAACTTCTTCCAAACCAGAGTTTAACAAGCCAAAAAAGCACCCCCCATAGATGCTTCCTCTAACTCAAAGCTAATATTCCTACATATGATTCAGCTTCTTCATCCAAACTAGAGTAAGGCAAGCCTACAAATCACACACCAATAGTTGCTTTCTATAAGTAAATGTAAGCGTCCTTATATATGACTATAGCAATTCTTCCAAACTGGAGTTTAGCAAGCCTACAGACCCCAGGACTCCACTCCATAGTACCCTGGGCATTGGCGCCTGCCTGTCATGCAGGACATAGGGGCGGACCCTCATCTCAGACACGGCATTGTTGGATTGTAGGCTTTTTTTTAAGTTTTTGAATTGAAGAACTCTGAGATTTGGAATTCGGTTTAGGTTAAGGTTAGGTGTTAGGGACTAGGATTAGGTTTAGGGGTTAGGGTTTTAGGTTAGAATTAAGATTAGGATTACTGTTAGGGTTAGAGAATAGGATTATGTTTAGTGGTTGGGTTTAGGTTTACGGTGAGAGGCAAGAGTAAGGGTCAGGGATTAGGGTTACTGTTAGGAGTTAGATTCAGGGCTTACTAAGGGTTTGGTTTAGTGATAGGGTTAGGGCTTACGTTTAACGGTGTGTGTTAGGGCACGGGCCCCGTCTAATGTACGGGGCACTGTGGGTGTGGAGCAAGGCTGCGACCCCACTTCATCTTACCCTGGGTGTTGGGCTTCAACTGTCACGCAGGACAAAGGCAGAGGCTCATCAAACGCATGGTTAGGATTAAGGTTTAAGGTTAGGGTCAGGGTTGAGGGTTAGGGTGAGGGTTAACAGTTAGAGTTAGGGTAAGGGGGTTAGGGATAGGGTTAGGGTTAAGGGTCAGGTGTATAGTTCAGGTTTAAGGTTAGCATTAGAGGGTAGGGTTAGTGTAACTGTAGGTCAGTGTTGGGGTTAGATCTCTAGGCATTAGGGTAAAGGTTAGGGGTAAGGTTAAGAGTTAGGGTTAAGTTTAATGGTTAAGGATTGGGATTAGGGTTGAGGGTTAGGGTTAAGGTTATGGGTAATGACTAAGGATCAAAGGTTAGGGTTATTTTTAGGCGTAGGGTTAGGGTAAGGGGTTAGGGTTAGTGTTAGTGTTGTTGGTAGGGTTAAGGTTAGGGTTGGCGTTTCAGAATTAGGGATTAGGTGTTATGGTTATAGCTAGGAGTTACGGTTAGAATTACACTATAGGGCTTGTTCTCAGGGTGTGATGCATTAAGGTTAGGATAAGGGGTTAAAGTTAAGGTTACGGTGAGGTTTACGTGTTAAGGTGAGCAGTAGGATCAGGGTTAGGTGTTATGTTCTGGGTTAGGGTTATGGGTGAGGGGTAGGGTTTATCCTTAGGGCACGGGCCCTGTATGCACTAGGAGGTGAAGTTAGGGGTCTGTGATG
This sequence comes from Eulemur rufifrons, assembly GCF_041146395.1. Classification (NCBI taxonomy): domain Eukaryota; kingdom Metazoa; phylum Chordata; class Mammalia; order Primates; family Lemuridae; genus Eulemur; species Eulemur rufifrons. The sequence continues at coordinate 327,363 of NW_027182840.1, forward strand.
GTCGCTGGGAACCCACTCTATCGTACGCAGTGTATGGGCCTCTGGGTTTCATGCAGGACATTGTGGCAGAGCCGGCTTTCATGCATGGCTTAGTAGGATTGTAGGCTTTCAAAACTCTGAGAAAGCAAGAAGTCTGAGAATTAGATTTTGGGTTAGGATTACGGCACGGTTTAGGGATGAAGATTAGTGGTTAGGGTGAGGGCTTAGGGTTAGGGGTTATGGTTAGGTTTAGGTTTGCTGGTAGGGTGAAGGTTAGGGTTGACGTTTTAGAATTAGGGATGAGGTGTTACAGTTATGACTATGGTTTAGGATTAGAATTACGGGATAGGGCTTCTTCTCAAGGTTTTATGCATTCACATTAAGTTAAGGGGCTAAGTTAGGGTTACGGGGAGGTTTATGTTTTAAGGTGAGCAATAGGATCAGGGTTAGGTGTTATGTTCAGGGTGAGAGTTATCTGTTAGGGGTAGTGTTTATACTTAGCGTACAGGCCCTGTCTGCACTGGGCGGGGGGCGGGGGTTAGGGGGATGGGATTGTCCCCGGGAACCCACTCTATCGTACGCTGGGTATGGGCTCCTGGGTTTCATGCAGGACACAGTGGCAGAGCCCCCTTTTACTCATGGCATGGGAGGATTGTAGGCTTTCTAAACTCTGAGAAAGAAAGAACTCTGAGAATTAGATTTAGGGGTAGGATTCTGGTAATGTTTAGGGATGAAGATTAGTGTCAGGGTGGGGTCTTGTGTTAGGGGTTGGGGTTAAAGGTTAGTGTTAGGTTTAACAGTTACAGTTAGGTTTACGGTTAAGTCTCAGGGATAGGGTTAAGGTTTGGGTTTAGCGTTTGGCACAGGGGTAGGCTTCAGTGTTAGCTTCATGGTTAAAGATTAGGAGTAGGGTTAGTGTGAGGGTTAAGGGTAAGGGTCAAGATTAAGGGTTCAGGTTGGGGTTAGGCTTAGGTTTCGGGTTAGGGGTTAGGGTTAGGCTTAGGGTCAAGGGTTAGGATTAGGGTTAAGTGTTGGGCTTAGGGTTGGGGTTTAGTGTTAAGTTTATCGTTAAGGATTAGGGTTAGGGTCAGGGTTAAATGTTTGGGTGCGGGTAATGGTTAGGGTCAGATTTAAGGTTTATGGATAGGGTTAGTGTTAAGGGTTTACGGGTAGGTTTAGGGTTCAGGGTTAGAGTTAGCATTAGGGCTTAAGGTTAGGATTAGGTGGTAGGTTAGATTTAGGGTTAGATCTAGGCGTTAGAGTAAGGGTTAAGAGATAGGGTTAGGTTTAATGCTTAGGATTAGGGTTAGGGTTTGGGGTTAAAGCAAGTGTTAGGGGTTAGGTTTAAGGATCAAAGGTTAGTGTTATTTTTAGATGTAGTGTTAGGGTTAGGGATAAGGGATAAGGTTGGCGTGAAGGTTTTCCTTACTGTTAGGGTTAAGGGTCATGCTTAGATTAAAGGTTAAGGTTAGGGTCAGTGTTAAGGGTTAGGGTGAGGGTTAACGGTTACGGTAAAGGTTAAGCGTTAGTGTTAGGGATTAGCGATTAAGGTTTTTGGTAAGTGTTAGGGTTAGGAGTTAGTGTTTTATGAAGGGGTATGGTTAGAATTAGGATTGGGGTTAGTGTTAGGGTTAGGTTTCGGGGTTAGGTTTAGGGTAAAAGGATAGGATTAGGGTTAAGGGTTGGGCTCAGGTTTAGGGTTAAATTTTAGTGTTAGGGTTAATGTTTAGTGTTATGGTCCAGTTTAAGTGTTAGGCTGAGGGTTAACGGTTAGGATTAGGCTTACAGGTTGGGGATATAGTGAGGGTTCAGTGTTAGGGTTAGGTTTAGGGTTCAGGGTTAGGGTTAGCTGTAGGGGTTATGGTTAGGGTTAGGTGTTAGGTTAGTGTCAGGGTTAGGTCTAGTCGTGAGGGTCAGGTTTAGGGTTAGCTTTAAGAGCTAGGGTTAGGTTGAATGGATAGGTTTAGGATTAGGGTTAAGGGTTAGGGTAAGGCTTAGGGGTTAGGGTGAAGGGTTAAGGGTTTTTGTTAGGCATAGCGTTGGGGTTAGAAGTAACTGTTACTGTCAGTGTTAGGGTTGTAGGCAGGGTTACGGTTAGAGTTAGTGGTTGAGAATTAGGGTTAGGGATTAGGTGTTACAGTGATGACTAGGAGACAGGGTTAGAATTATGGGATAGGGGTTGTTCTCAGGGAATGGGTTATGCACTAACGTTAGGATAAGAGGTTAAAGTTAGGCTCACGGTGAGGTTTCCGTGTTAAGGGGAGAAATAGGAACAGGGTTAGGTGTTATGTTCAGGGTGAGGGATATCTGTTACAGGTATTGTTTATGCTTAGCGCACGGGCCCTGTCTGCCTTAAGCGGGGGTGGGGGGAGGTTAGGGGACTGGGATTGTCACCAGGATCGCACTGTATCGGACTCTGGGTATGGGCCCGTGGATTTCATGCAGGACACAGTTGTAGAGCCTCCTTTCACCCATGGCATGGGAGGATTGCAGGCTTTCTAAACTCTAAGAAAGCAAGAAGTCCTTTAGATTAGATTTAGGGTTAGGATTCTGGTTAGGGTTAAGGATGAAGTTTAGTGTTAGGGTGAGGGCTTAGGGTTAGGGATTAGGGTTAGGGTTAAAGGTTACTCTTAGGTTTAACGGTTACAGTTCGGTTTAGGGTTGAGGTTTACGGTTAGGGTTAAGATGAGGGGTTAGGGTTTGGTATAGGGTTAGGGTTAGGTACAGGGTTAGGGTTAAGTGTTAGGTTTCGGGTTGAAGATTAGGATTAGGGTTAGGATTAAAGGTTAGCGTGAGAGTTAATGGTTAGGGTTAAGGTTAAGAGTTAGGGTTAGGGTTTAGTTTTAGGGTTAAGGGTTAGGGTTAGTTTTAGGGTTAGAGTTATGTGTTAGGTTTTGTGTTAGAGGTTAGGGTTAGGTTTACTGTCCACGGTTAGGGTTACGTTTAGGGGTTAGCATTAGGGTTAAGGTTTAGGTATAGGGTAAGGGTGTAGGGTTAGTGTTGGGCTTTAGGCTCGGGGCTTAGGTTCAGGGTCAGGGGTTAGGGTTGGTGGTAGGGCTTAGATTTATCAGTCAGTTTAAGGGCACAGGACCTGGTTAATCTACGGTGAGAGGGGTGCGGTCGGAGTCATCACGAAAGCACAACATCATTCCCTGGGCCCTGGGACAAGACCTACATGCAGGACTCAGGCAGAGCCTCATCTCACACATGGCATGGCTGTATTGTAGGCTTGCTTCACTCGGGAATGGAAGTAGTGTGAGAATTAGGGTTAGGGTTGGGGTTAGGGGTTTCGAGTTAGGGGTTAGGTTTGGAGTCAGGGTTAGGTGCTAGGGATTAGTGGTTAGGGTTAGAGTTAGTGTTACGGGTTAGGTGTTAAGTCTGGTTTAGGGGGCCAGGGTAAGGTTTAGGTTTGGAGTTAGCGTTAGGGTTAGGCGTTAGGGTTAAGGGATAGGGTTAGGGTTAAGGGTTAGCTTTAGGGTTAGGGTTCAGGTTTAGGGTTAGGGTCAGGGTTAAGGGTTAGGGTGAGGTTTAACAGTTAGGGTTAGGGTTAGGGGGTTAGGGATAGGTTTAGGGTTAAGGGTCAGATGTATGGTTCAGGTTTAAGGTTAGTGTTAGGGGCTTAGGGTTAGTCTTAACTGTAGGTCAGCGTGGGGGTTAGATCTCTAGGCATTAGGGTAAAGGTCAGGGTTAGGGTTAAGAGTTACGGTTATGTTTAATGGTTAGGATTGGGATTAGGGTTAAGAGTTAGGGTTAAGGTTAGGGGTTATGACTAAGGATCAACGGTTAGGGTTATTTTTAGGCGTAGGGTTAGCGTAAGGGGTTAGGGTTAGTGTTAGTGTTGTTGGTAGGGTTAAGGTTAGGGTTGGCGTTTCAGAATTAGGGATTAGGTGTTATGGTTATGGCTAGGAGTTAGGGTTAGATTTACGGTATAGGTCTTGTTCTCAGGGTGTCATGCATTAACGTTAAGATAAGGGGTTAAAGTTAGGGTTACGGTGAGCTTTACCTGTTAAGGTGAGCAGTAGGATCAGGGTTAGGTGTTATGTTCTGGGTTAGGGTTATGGGTGAGGGGTAGGGTTTATCCTTAGGGCACGGGCCCTGTATGCACTAGGAGGCGAAGTTAGGGGTCTGTGATGGTCGCTGGGAACCCACTCTATCGTACGCAGTGTATGGGCCTCTGGGTTTCATGCAGGACACTGTGGCAGAGCCGGCTTTCATGCATGGCTTAGTAGGATTGTAGGCTTTCAAAACTCTGAGAAAGCAAGAAGTCTGAGAATTAGATTTCGGGTTAGGATTACGGCACGGTTTAGGGATGAAGATTAGTGGTTAGGGTGAGGGCTTAGGGTTAGGGGTTAGGGTTAGGGTTAGGGTTGCTGGTAGGGTGAAGGTTAGGGTTGACGTTTTAGAATTAGGGATGAGGTGTTACGGTTATGACTATGGTTTAGGATTAGAATTACGGGATAGGGCTTCTTCTCAAGGTGTCATGCATTCACGTTAAGTTAAGGGGCTAAGTTAGGGTTACGGGGAGGTTTATGTTTTAAGGTGAGCAATAGCATCAGGGTTAGGTGTTATGTCAGGGTGAGGGTTATCTGTTAGGGGTAGTGTTTATACTTAGCGTACGGGCCCTGTCTGCACTGGGCGGGGGGCGGGGGTTAGGGGGATGGGATTGTCCCGGGGAACCCACTCTATCGTACGCTGGGTATGGGCTCCTGGGTTTCATGCAGGACACAGTGGCAGAGCCCCCTTTTACTCATGGCATGGGAAGATTGTAGGCTTTCTAAACTCTGAGAAAGCAAGAACTCTGAGAATTAGATTTAGGGGTAGGATTCTGGAAATGTTTATGGATGAAGATTAGTGTCAGGGTTGGGTCTTAGGTTAGGGGTTGGGGTTAAAGGTTAGTGTTAGGTTTAACAGTTAAAGTTAGGTTTACGGTTAAGTCTCAGGGTTAGGGTTAAGGTTTGGGTTTAGCGTTTGGCACAGGGGTAGGCTTCAGTGTTAGCTTCATGGTTAAAGATAAGGAGTAGGGTTAGTGTGAGGGTTAAGGGTAAGGGTCAAGATTAAGGGTTCAGGTTGGGGTTAGGCTTAGGTTTCGGGTTAGGGGTTAGGGTTAGGCTTAGGGTCAAGGGTTAGGATTAGGGTTAAGTGTTGGGCTTAGGGTTGGGGTTTAGTGTTAAGTTTATCGTTAAGGATTAGGGTTAGGGTCAGGGTTAAATGTTTGGGTGCGGGTAATGGTTAGGGTCAGATTTAAGGTTTATGGATAGGGTTAGTGTTAAGGGTTTACGGGTAGGTTTAGGGTTCAGGGTTAGAGTTAGCATTAGGGCTTAAGGTTAGGATTAGGTGGTAGGTTAGATTTAGGGTTAGATCTAGGCGTTAGAGTAAGGGTTAAGAGATAGGGTTAGGTTTAATGCTTAGGATTAGGATTAGGGTTTGGTGTTAAAGTAAGTGTTAGGGATTAGGTTTAAGGATCAAAGGTTAGTGTTATTTTTAGCTGTAGTGTTAGGGTTAGGGATAAGGGATAAGGTTGGCGTAAGGGTTTTCCTTACTGTTAGGGTTAAGGGTGAGGCTTAGATTAAAGGTTAAGGTTAGGGTCAGCGTTAAGGGTTAGGGTGAGGGTTAACGGTTACGGTAAAGGTTAAGTGTTAGTGTTAGGGATTAGCGATTAGGGTTTTTGGTAAGTGTTAGGGTTAGGAGTTAGTGTTTTATGAAGGGGTATGGTTAGAATTAGGATTGGGGTTAGTGTTAGGGTTAGGTTTCGGGGTTAGGTTTAGGGTAAAAGGATAGGATTAGGGTTAAGGGTTGGGCTCAGGTTTAGGGTTAAAGTTTAGTGTTAGGGTTAATGTTTAGTGTTATGGTCCAGTTTAAGTGTTAGGGTGAGGGTTAACGGTTACGATTAGGCTTAGAGGTTGGGGATATAGTGAGGGTTCAGTGTTAGGGTTAGGTTTAGGGTTCAGGGTTAAGGTTAGCTGTAGGGGTTATGGTTAGGGTTAGGTGTTAGGTTAGTGTCAGGGTTAGGTCTAGTCGTGAGGGTAAGGTTTAGGGTTAGCTTTAAGAGCTAGGGTTAGGTTGAATGGATAGGATTAGGATTAGGGTTAAGGGTTAGGGTAAGGCTTAGGGGTTAGGGTGAAGGGTTAAGGGTTTTTGTTAGGCATAGCGTTGGGGTTAGAAGTAACGGTTACTGTCAGTGTTAGGGTTGTAGGCAGGGTTACGGTTAGAGTTAGCGGTTTAGAATTAGGATTAGGGATTTGGTGTTACAGTGATGACTAGGAGATAGGGTTAGAATTATGGGATAGGGGTTGTTCTCAGGGAATGGGTTATGCACTAACGTTAGGATAAGAGGTTAAAGTTAGGCTCACGGTGAGGTTTCCGTGTTAAGGGGAGAAATAGGAACAGGGTTAGGTGTTATGTTCAGGGTGAGGGATATCTGTTACAGGTATTGTTTATGCTTAGCGCACGGGCCCTGTCTGCCTTAAGCGGGGGTGGGGGGAGGTTAGGGGACTGGGATTGTCACCAGGATCCCACTGTATCGTACTCTGGATATGGGCCCGTGGGTTTGATGCAGGACACAGTGGTAGAGCCTCCTTTCACGCATGGCATGGGAGGATTGCAGGCTTTCTAAACTCTAAGAAAGCAAGAAGTCTGAGAATTAGATTTAGGGTTAGGATTCTGGTTAGGGTTAAGGATGAAGTTTAGTGTTAGGGTGAGGGCTTAGGGTTAGGGATTAGGGTTAGGGTTAAAGGTTACTCTTAGGTTTAACGGTTACAGTTCGGTTTGGGGTTGAGGTTTACGGTTAGGGTTAAGATGAGGGGTTAGGGTTTGGTATAGGGTTAGGTTTAGGTACAGGGTTAGGGTTAAGTGTTAGGTTTCGGGTTGAAGATTAGGATTAGGGTTAGGATTAAAGGTTAGCGTGAGAGTTAACGGTTAGGTTAAGGTTAAGAGTTAGGTTTAGGGTTTAGGTTTAGGGTTAAGGGTTAGGGTTAGTTTTAGGGTTCGAGTTATGTGTTAGGGTTTGTGTTAGAGGTTAGGGTTAGGTTTACTGTCCACGGTTAGGGTTACGTTTAGGGTTTAGCATTAGGGTTAGGGATTAGGTATAGGGTAAGGGTTTAGAGTTAGTGTTGGGCTTTAGGCTCGGGGCTTAGGTTCAGGGTCAGGGGTTAGGGTTGGTGGTAGGGCTTAGATTTATCGGTCAGTTTAAGGGCACAGGACTTGGTTAATCTACGGTGAGAGGGGTGCGGTCGGAGTCATCACGAAAGCACAACATCATTCCCTGGGCCCTGGGACAAGACCTACATGCAGGACTCAGGCGGAGCCTCATCTCACACATGGCATGGCTGTATTGTAGGCTTGCTTCACTCGGGAATGGAAGTAGTGTGAGAATTAGGGTTAGGGTTGGGGTTAGGGGTTTCGAGTTAGGGGTTAGGTTTGGAGTCAGGGTTAGGTGCTAGGGATTAGTGGTTAGGGTTAGAGTTAGTTTTACGGGTTAGGTGTTAAGTCTGGTTTAGGGGTCCAGGGTAAGGTTTAGGTTTGGAGTTAGCGTTAGGGTTAGGCGTTAGGGTTAAGGGATAGGGTTAGGGTTAAGGGTTAGGCTTAGGGTTAGGGTTCAGGTTTAGGGTTAGGGTCAGGGTTAAGGGTTAGGGTGAGGTTTAACAGTTAGGGTTAGGGTTAGGGGGTTAGGGATAGGATTAGGGTTAAGGGTTAGGTTTATGGTTCAGGTTTAAGGTTAACATTGGGGGGTTAGGTTTAGTGTTAACTGTAAGTCAGTGTTAGGGTTAGATCTCTAGGCATTAAGGTAAAGGTTAGCTTTAGGGTTAAGTGTTAGGGTTATGTTTAATGGTTAGGCTTGGAATTAGGGTTAAGGGTTAGGGTTAAGGTTAGGGGTTATGACTAAGGATCAACGGTTAGGGTTATTTTTATGCGTAGGTTTAGGGTAAGGGCTTAGGGTTAGTGTTAGTGTTGTTGGTAGGGTTAAGGTTAGGGTTGGCGTTTCAGAATTAGGGATCAGGTGTTATGGTTATGGCTAGGTGTTAGCGTTAGAATTACAGTATAGTGCTTGTTCTCAGGGTGTCATGCATTAACGTTAATATAAGGTGTTAAAGTTAGGGTTATGGTGAGCTTTACCTCTTAAGGTGAGCAGTATGATCAGGGTTAGGTGTTATGTTCTGGGTTAGGCTTATGGGTGAGGGGTAGGGTTTATGCTTAGGGCACGGGCCCTGTATGCACTAGGAGGCAAAGATAGGGGCCTGTGATGGTCGCTGGTAACCTACTCTATCGTATGCAGTGTATGGGCCTCTGGTTTCCTGCAGGACACTGTGGCAGAGCGGGCTTTCATGCATGGCTTAGTAGGATTGTAGGCTTTCAAAACTCTGAGAAAGCAAGAAGTCTGAGAATTAGATTTAGGGTTAGGATTACGGCACGGTTTAGGGATGAAGATTAGTGTTAGGGTGAGGGCTTAGGGTTAGGGTTTAGGGTTAGGGTTAGGGTTGATGGTAGGTTGAAGTTTAGGGTTGGCACTTTAGAATATGGATGAGGTGTTATGGTTATGGCTAGGGGTTAGGTTTAGAATTATGGGATAGGGCTTCTTCTTTGGGTGCTATGCATTAACGTTAAGATAAGGGGATAAATTAGGGTTATGGTTAGGTTTATGTTTTAAGGTGAGTAACAGGATCAGGGTTAGGTTTTATGTTTGGAATTAGGGTTATCTGTTAGGGATAGTTTTTTTGCTTAGCGCACGGGCCCTGTCTTCACCAGGAGGGGGGGGGTTAGGGACTAGGATTGCCACTGGGAACCCGCTCTATCATGCACTAGTTATGGGCCCCCGGGTTTCTTGCAGGACACAGTGGCAGAGCCTCCTTTTACTCATGACATGGGAGAATTGTAGGCTTTCTAAACTCTGAGAAAGCAAGAAGTCTGAGAATTAGATTTAGGGGTAGGTTTATGGTAATGTTTAGGGATGAAGGTTAGTGTTAGGGTGCGTTCTTAAGGTCAGTGGTTAGGGTTAAAGGTTAGTGTTAGGTTTAACAGTTACAGTCAGGTTTATGGTTATGTTTTAGGGTTAGGGTTAAGGTTAAGGTTTAGCATTTGGTACTGTGTTAGGCTTAAGTTTTAGCTTTAGGGTTAAAGATTAGGATTAGGGTTAGGGTTAAGGGCTAGTGTGAGGGTTAATGGTAAGGATCAAGACTAAGGGCTAGGGTTTTTGTTAGTGTTAGGAATAAGTCTTCGTGTAGGCTTTAGGGTTAGCGTTAAGTGTTATGGTTAGGGTTAGGTTTAGGGTTCATGGTTAGTGTTATGTTTAGGGGTTAGTGTTAGGGTTAGGGCTTAGGTTTAGGGTAAGGTTTTAGAGTTCGTGTTCAGCGTTACGGTCGGAGCTTATGTTTACGGTTAGGGGTTAGTGTTAGTGTTAGGGCTGAGATTTAGCTGTTAGTTTAAGGGCACAGGACCTATTTTATCTACGGTGAGAAGGGTGCTGTCGGAGTCTCCACGAAAGCACAAAATCGTTCCCTGATCCTTGGGAAATGACCTACATGCAGGACTCAGGTGGAGCCTCATCTCACGCATAGTATAGCTGTATTGTAGGCTTGCTTCACTCTGAGAATGGAAGTAGTGTGAGAATCAGGGTTAGGGTTTGGGTTAGGGGTTTGGAGTTTGGGATTATGGTTCGAGTCAGGGTTAGGTCCTAGGGATTAGGAGTTAGGGTTAGTGTTAGGGATAGGGGTTAGTTGTTGGGTTTGGGTTAGGGTGCTAGGGTTAGGTTTAGGGTTGGGGTTAATATTAGGGTTAGCGTTTAGGGTTAAAGGATAGGATTATGGTTAAGGGTTTGGCTTAGGGTTAGGGTTAAGGGTTAGTGTTAAGGTTTAGGGTTAAGGTCAGGGTTACGTGTTAGGGTGAGGGTTAACAGTTAGGGTTATGGTTAGGGTCTTAGGGGTAGGGTTAGGGTTAGAGTTAGGGGTTAGGATTAAGGGTGAAGTGTTAGGGTTATTTTTAGGCATAGTTTTAAAGTTAGGGGCTAGGGTAATGTTTGGTTTGATGGTAGGTTTAAGGTTAGGGTTAGCGGTTTAGAATTCGCATTAGGGATTAGGTGTTATGGTTATGGCTTGGAGTTAGGGTTAGAATTCAGAGATAGGAGTTGTTCTCAGGGTAAGTGTTATGCATTAACGTTATGATAAGGGGTTAAATTTAGGGTTATGGTGAGATTTACATTTTAAGGTGAGCAATGGGATCAGGGTCAGGTGTTATGTTCAGGGTTATGGTTAGGGGTGAGGGGTAGGGTTTATGCTTACGACTCGGGCCCTGTCTGCACTAGGCAGGGGGGGAGGGGTTTGGGGTTGCGATTGTCATCGGGAACCCACTCTAGTGTATGCTGAGTATGGGCACTGGGGTTTCCGGCAGGACACAGTGGTAGAGCCTCCTTTTATTCATGGCATGGGAGGATTGTAGGCTTTCTAACGCTGAGAAAGCAAGAAGTCTGATAATTAGATTTAGGGTTAGGATTATAGTTAGGGTTAGGAATGAGGTTAGTGCTAGGGTGAGGGATTAGGGCTACGGATTATGGGTAGAGTAAAGGTTAAATGTTAGAGTTAGGTTTAACGGTTACAGTTAGGTTTAGGGTTACGTTTTAGGGTGAGGGTTATGGTTAGGGGTTAGGGTTTGGTACAGGGTTAGGGTTAAGTGTTAGGTTTAGGGTTAAAGATTAGAATTCGGATTAGGGTTGACGGTTAGTGTGAGTGTTAACGGTTAGGTTTGTGTTTAAGGGTTAGGGTTAGGGTTTAGGGCTAGTGTTAAGCGTTCGTGTTAGATTTAGGGTTAGAGTAAAGTGTTATGGTTAGGGTTATGGGTTAGCATTAGGGTTAAAGGTTAAGGGTTAGGTTTATTTTCAGGCACAGGGTTAGGATTAGGTGTTAGGGTTAGTGTTACCGTTAAGGTTTTTTGTAGGCTTAAGGTTAGGTTTAGCAGTTTAGAATTAGGGTTAGGGATTAGGTGTAATGGTTATGGTAAGGAGTTAGGGTTAGAATTATGGCATAGGGGTTGGTCTCAGGGTCAGTTTTATGCTTAAAGTTAGGGTAAGCGGTTAAAGTTAGTGTTACGGTGAGCTTTACATGTTAAGGTGAGCAATAGGATCAGGGTTAGGTTTTATGTTCAGGGTTATGGTTATGGGTTAGGGGCAGTGTTTATGCTTAGGGCACAGGCCCTGTCTTCACTAGGTGGGGGGGGTTCGGAGGCTGGGATTGTCACCAGGAACCCACTCTATCGTATGCTGGGTATGGGCCTCTGGGTTTCATGCAGGGCACAGTGGCAGAGCCTCCTTTCATGCATGGCATGGGAGGATTGTAGGCTTTCTAAACTCTGAGAAAGCAAGAAGTCTGAGAATTAGATTTAGGGTTAGGATTACGGTTAGGGTTAGGGATGAAGTTTAGTGTTAGGGAGAGGGCTTAGTGTTAGGGATTAGGGTTTGGTACAGGGTTAGGGTTAAGTGTTCGGTTTAGGGGTACAGATTAGGATTAGTGTTAGGTTTAAGGGTTAGCTGAGGGTTAACGGTTAGGGTTAAGGTGAAGGGTTAGGGTTAGGGTTTAGGGTTAGGATTAGGGGTTCGTGTTAGGTTTAGGGTTACACTTAAGTGTTAGGGTTTAGGTTCAGGTTTAGGGTTCATGGTTAGGGTTATGTTTAGGGGTTAGGTTTAGGGGTTAGGTTTGGTGTAAGGGTATAGTGTTAGTGAAGGGAGTTTGGGTCAGGGTTTCTGTTTAGGGTAGGGATTAGTGTTAGTGTTAGGACTTAGATTTAGCGATTAGTTTAAGGTCAGAGGACCTGTTTAATCTATGGTGAGAAGGGTGTGGAATGGGTCGCTGAGACCCCACAGCATTGTACCCTGGGCCTTGGGCTCAGACCTACATGCAGGAATCAGGGGGAGCCTGTTCTCATGCATGGCATGGTTGTATTATAGGCTTGGTTAACTCTTAGAATGGAAGTGTGAGAATTAGGGTTATGGTTAGGGTTAGGGATTTGGGTTTAGGAGAGAGTGTTCAAATGAGGGTTAGGGGTTAGGCATTAGGGGTTAGGGTTAGTGTTAGGGTTAGGGGTTGGGGTGAGGGTTGGGTTAGGGGCTAGGGTTAGGTTTAGGGTTGGGGTTAGTGTTAGCATTCGAGTTAGGGATTAGAGTTAGGGTTAAGGGATAGGATTAGGGTTAAGAGTTTGGCTTAGGGTTCAGGTTAAGGGTTAGGGTTATGGTTAAAGATTAGTGTTAGTTTAAACAGTTACAGTTAGGTTTAGGGTTAAATTTTAGGGTGAGGGCTTTTTAAACTCTGAGAGAGGAAGACGTCTGAGATTAAGATTTAGGGTTAGGATTATGGTCAGGATTAGGGATGATGATTAGTGTTAGGGTGAGGGCTTAGGGTTAAGGGTTAGGGTTAGAGTTAGGGTTAAGGTTAGTGTTAGTTTTAACGGTTAAAGTTAGGTTTAGGGTTAAGGTTTATTGTCAGGGTTAAGGTCAGGGGTTAGGGTTTCGTACAGGGTAAGAGTTAAGTGTTAGGTTTAGGGTTAAAGATTAGCATTATGGTTAGTGTTAAAGGTTAGTGTGAGGGTAAAAGTTTAGGGTTAAGTTTAAGGGCTAGGGTTAGGGGTTAGTGTTAGGGTTAAGGGGTCTTGTTAGGTTTAGGGTTACAGTTAAGTGTTATGGTTAGTGTTAGGGGTTACGGTTAGGCTTAGGGTTCATGGTTAGTGTAACATTTAGGGGTTAGGGCTAGGGTTAAATGATAGTGTTAGAATTAAGGCTTAGGCTTTGGGTAAAGGTTTAGGGATAGGTTTACAGGTTAGGGTTAGTGTCAGGGTTAAATGTTAGGGTGAGAGTTAACAGTTATGGTTAGGGTTATTGGTTAGGGGTTGTGTTTATGCTTAGGGCACGTGCCTTGTCTGCACTAGGCGGAGAGGTTAGGGGGCTAGCATATTCGCCGGGAAATCACTCTATCGTATGCTGGGTATTGGCCCCTGGGTTTCATGCTGGACACAGTGGCAGGGCCTCCTTTCACACATGGCATGGGAGGATTATAGGCTTTCTAAACTCTGAGAAAGAAAAAGTCTGAGAATTAGATTTAGGGTTAGGATTATGGTTAGAATTAGGGATGAAGTTTAGTGTTAAGGTGATGCCTTAGGGTTAGGGGTTAGGTTTAGGGTCAGAGTTAAAGGTTAGTGTTAGGTTTAACAGTTACAGTTAGGTTTAGCGTTAAGGTTTAGTGTTAGGGTTCAGTTTAGGGGATAGGTTTTGGTACAGGTTAAGGTTTAAGTGTTAAGTTTAGAGTTAAAGATTACAATTAGGGTTAGGTTTAAAGGTAAGTGTGAGGATTAACGGTTAGGGTTAAGCATGAGGGTTAGGGATTAGGTTTAGTGTTAAGGGTTTATGTTAGTTTAGGGTTAGAGTTAAGTGTTATGGTTAGGGTTAGGGGTTAGGGTTAGATATAGGGTGCATGGTTAGGGTTACGTTTAGGGGTTAGGGTTATGGGTTAGGTTTAGGGTGAGTGTTTGGTGTTAGTGTTGGGCATTAGGATAAGGGCTTAGGTTTAGGGTTAGCGTTTAGGTTTAGTGTTAGGGCTTAGATTTAGCGGTTAGTTTAAGGGCACAGGACCTGTTTAATCTATGGTGAGAAGGGTGCAGAATTGGTCCCCTTGACACCACACCATCGTACCTGGGCCTTGGGCCCAGACCTACATGCAGGACTCAGGCGGAGCCTCTTCTCACTCATGGCATGGCTCTATTGTAGGCTTGGTGAACTCTGAAAATGGAGGAAATGTGAGAATTATGGTTATGGTTATGGTTAACTGTTTGGGGTTAGGGGTTAGGGTTCGAGTGTGGTTCAGGGGTTAGAAATTAGGAGTTAGTGTTAGTGTTAGGGTTAGGGGTTAGGGGTTAGTGTTGGTTTAGGGGCTAGGGTTAGATTCAGAGTTAGGGTTAGTGTTAGGGTTAGGGTTAGGGATTATGGTTAGGGTTAGGAATTAGGGTTAGGGTTAGGCTTAAGGGATAGGATTAGGGTAAAGGGTTAAGGCTTAGGGTTAGCATTAGGGATTAGGGTTAGGGTTAAGTGTTAGGGTTTTGGTCTGATTTAAGGGTTAGGGTGAGCGTTAACAGTTAGGGTTAAGGTTAATTGTTAGGATTGGGGGTTAGGCTTAAGGATTCGTATTAGGGTTAGGGTATAAGGGTGAGACTTATGTCTTATGGTTAGGGACAGGGCTTTTGGTTAGGGATAAGGGTTAGGAGTTAGGGTTACTTTTAGGCATAGGGTAGGATTAGGGGTGAGGGTTAGGGTTAGGGTTAGTGTTAGGGTTGTTGGTAGTGTTAAGGTTAGGGTTAGCAGTTTAGAATTAGGGTTAGGGATTAGGTTGTATGGTTATGGCTAAGATTTAGGGTTAGAATTATGGGATAGGCATTGTTCTCAGTGTAAGTGTTATGCATTAACTTTAGGAGATGCGGTTAAAGTTAGGGTTACAGTGTGGTCTACATGATAAGGTGAGCAGTAGGACCAGGGTTAGGTGTTACGTTCAAGGTTAGGGTTATATGTTAGGCGTACTTTTTATGCTTAGGGCACGGGCCCTGTCTGCATAGGCGGGAGGATTAGGGGTCTAGGATTGTGGCCGAGAACTTTCTCTATCGTACACTGGGTATGGGTCCCTGGGTTTCATGCAAGACACAGTGGCAGAGCCTCTTTTCACGCATGGCATGGGAGGATTGTAGGCTTTCTAAACTCTGAGAAAGCAAGAAGTCTGAGAATTAGATTTAGGGATAGGATTATGGTTAGTGTTAAGGATAAAGTTTAGCATTAGGGTGAGGGCTTAGGGTTAGGGGTTAGAGTTACGGTCAGGGTTAAAGGTTAGTGTTAGGTTTAATGGTTACAGTTAGCTTTAGGGTCAAGTGTTAGGGTTAAGGTTAAGGTTAGGGGTTAGGTTTTGGTACAGGGTAAGGGTTAACTGTTAGGTTTAGGGTTAAAGATTACGATTAGGGTTAGGTTTAAGGGTTAGTGTGAGAGTTAACGGTTAGGGTTAAGGTTAAGTGTTAGGGTTAGTGGTTAAGTTTAGGTTTAAGTGTTCGTGTTAGATTTAGGGTTAGAGTTAAGTGTTATGGTTAGGGTTTGGGGTTAGGGTTAGGTTTAGGGTTCATCGTTAGGGTTACGTTTAGGCATTAGGGTTATGGGTAAGGATTAGGGTAAGGGTTTAATGTTAGTGTTGGGCGTTAGGGTCATGGCTTAAGTTTAGGGTTAAGGGTTAGTGTTAGAGTTAGCGTTAGGGCTTAGATTTAGAGGTTATTTTAAGGGCACAGGACCTGTGTAATCTATGGTGAGAAGTGTGCAGAATGGGTCATCGCCACACCACACCATCGTACCCGAGGCCTTGGGCCCAGACCTACATGCAGGTCTCAGGTAGAGCCTCTTCTCACGCATGGCATGGTTTTATTGTAGGCTTGGCTAACTCTGAGAATGGAGGAAGTGTGAGAATTATGGTTATGATTAGGGTTAGGTGTTTGGGGTTAGGGGTTAGTGTTCGCGTGAGGGTTAGGTGTTAGGGATTAGGGGTTAGGGTTAATGTTAGCATTAGGGGTTAACGGTTAGGGTTGGGTTAGGGACTAGGGATAGATTTAGCGTTGGGGTTAGGGTTAGGGTTAGGGGTTAGGGTTTAGGGTTAAGGGATAGGATTAGGGTTAAGGGTTAAGGCTTAGGGTTAGCATTAAGGGATAGGGTTAGGGTTAAGGGTTAGGGTTACGGTCCGAGTTAAGGGTTAGGGTGAGGGTTAACAGTTAGGGTTAGGGTTATAAGTTAGGGATAGTGTTAGGTTTAAGGTCTAGGGTTAGGGTTAGAGGTAGCTTTACTGCTAAGATTAGGTCTCGGCATTAAGGTAAGTGTTAGTGTTAGGGTTAAGGGTTAGGGTTAGGTTTAATTGTTAGGATTAGGATCAGAATTAAGGGTTAGGCTTAGGGTTAGGGGATAGGGTTAGGGTTTAGGGTAAACTTTTAAGGTTATGTTTAGGGATAAGGTTAGGGTTAGCGTTTAAGGTTAGGGTTAGTATTAGGGTTGTTTGTAGGGTTAAGGTAATGTTTAGTGGTTAGAATTAGGGTTAGGGATTAGGGGTTACTGTTATGGCTAGGAGTTAGGGTTAGAATTAAGTGATAGGGGTTGTTCTTAGCATAAGTGTTATGCATTAATGTTAGGATAAGTGGTTAAAGTTAGGTTTACGGTGA
The DNA here is from genome assembly GCF_041146395.1 of Eulemur rufifrons. Lineage (NCBI taxonomy): Eukaryota > Metazoa > Chordata > Mammalia > Primates > Lemuridae > Eulemur > Eulemur rufifrons. The sequence goes on from NW_027182840.1 coordinate 343,545, forward strand.
GGTTTATGTGTTAAGGTGAGCAATAGGATCAGGGTTAGAATTATGAGTGAGGGGTAGGGTTTTGCTTAGGGTATGGGCCCTGTCTTCCCTAGGAGTGGGACTGAGGGGGATGCGATTGTCACCAGAAACCCACTCTATCGTATGCAGGGTATGGGCCCATGGGTTTCTTGTAGGACACTCTGGCAGAGCCTGATTTCACGCATGGTAAAGGAGGATTGTAAGCTTTCAAATCTCTAAGAAAGTAAGAAGTCTGAGAATTAGATTTAAGGTTAGGATTATCGTTATGGTTAGGGATGAAGTTTAATCTTAGGGTGAGGGCTTCGGGTAAGGGGATACGGTTAGTTTTAGGGTTAAAAGTTACTGTTAGGTTTAACAGTTACAGTTAGACTTAGGGTTTAGGTTTAGGGTTAGGGTTAAGCTTAGGGGTTATGGTTTGGTACAGGGTTAGGGTTAAGTGTTAGGGTTAGGGTTAAAGATCATGACAAGGGTTAGAGTTAAGGGTTAGTTTGAGTGTTAACAGTTAGGGTTAAGGATAACTTTTAGGGTTAGGGGTTAGGATTAGTGTTAGGGCTGAGATTTAGCGGTTAGTTTAAGGGCACAGGACCTGTTTAATCTATGGTGAGAGTGGTGCACAGGGTCGCTGCGACACAACACCACCGTACGCTGGGCCTTGGGCCAAGACCTACATACAGGACTCAGGTGGAGCCTCTTCTCACGCATGACATGGCCGTATTGTAGGCTTGGTTAACTCTGAGAATGGAAGAAGTGTCAGAAATCGGGTTAGGGCTGGCTGTAGGTGTTTTTAACCCCTAACCCTAACACTAACCCCTTAATCCTAACCCTAACACTAACCCCAAGGTTAAATCTAACCTTAACCCCTACGACAACCCTAACCCTAACCCTAACCCCTCTCACTGTAGAATAAACAGGTCCTGTGCCCTTAAACTAACCACTAAATCTAAGCCCTAACATCAACCCTAACCTCTGACCCTAAACCTAAGCCCTGAGCCTAAAGCCCAACACTAACTCTAAACTCTTACCCTAAAGCTAATCCCTAACCCTAATGCTAACCTCTAAACGTAACCCTAACTGTGAACCCTAAACCTAACCCTAACCTCGAGCGCTAACCATAGCACTTAACTCTAACCCTAAACCTAACATGAACCCTTAATCCTAACACTAACCCTAACCCTAACTCTTAACTTTAACCCTGACTGTTAACCCTCACACTAACCTTTAAACCTAACCTTAATCGTAATCTTTAACCCTAAACCTAATATTTAACCCTAATCCTGTACCAAACCCTAAACCCTAACCTTAAACCTAACCATAAACCTTAACCCTGAACCTAACTGTAACGGTTAAAACTAAGAGTAACCTGTAACGCTACCCATAACCCCTAACTCTAAGCCTTCACCCTAACACTAACCTTGATCCTTAACCCGAACCCTAACCCTAACCCTAAATCTAATTCTCAGTCTTCTTGCTTTCTTAGAGTTTAGAAAGCCTACAATCCTCCCATGCCATGCGTGAAAGGAGGCTCTTCCACTGTGTCCTGAATGAACCGCTGGGGCCCATGGCCAGAGTACGATAGAGTGGGTTCCTGGTGACAATCCCAGCCCCCTAAAACCCCCCCCCCGCCTAATGCAGACAAGGCCCGTGCCCTAAGCATAAACTCTACACCTCACCCAAAACTCTAACCCTGAAAATAACATTTAACCCTGATTCTATTGCTCACCTTAGAATGTAAACCTCACCGTAACCTGAACTTTAACCTCTTATCCTAACGTTAATGCATAACACTTACCCTGAGATTAACCCCTATCCCATAATTCTAACCCTATCTCCTAGTCATAACTGTGACAACTAATCCCTAACCCTAATTCTAAACCACTAACACTAACTGTTACCCTACGTAGTTACTGTTACGGTAACCTACTGTTACCCTAACACTGAACCTAATCCTTACTCCTAACGCCAAAGCTATGGCTAAAAATAATGCTAACCCTTGACCCTTTACCCTAACTCCTAACCCTAATCCTAATCCTAACCACTAAACCCAACCTTAGCTCTTAACCCTAACCCTAAACCTTACCCTGACGCCTAGACCTAACCCTGACACTAACCTAACACCTAACCCTAATCATAACCCCTAAAGCTAACCCTAACCCTGAACCCTAAACCTAACCCTAACACTTAATACTAACTATATCCCTAACCCCTAACCCCAACCCTAACCCTAACCGTTAACCCTCACCCTAACCCTTAAACCGGACCCTAACACTAAATCTTAACCCTAAACCTACGCTCAACCCTTAACCATAATCCTATCCCTTAACCCTAAACCTAACCCCTAACCCTAAACCTAACACTAACCCCAATCCTAATTCTAACCATAGCGCTTAATACATCACTACGCCTAACCCCTAACCCTAACCCTAACCCCTAATGCTAACCCTAACACTGAACCCTAAACCTAACCCTATCCCTAACCCTTAAACATAACTCTATCCCTAACCAATAATCCTAAGCCTAATCTTTAACCCTCACCCTAGAGCTTAACTCAAACCGTAACCCTAAGCCTAAACCCCAACCCTAACACTTAACACAAACCCTAAGCCTTAACACTTAACTCCAATCCTATCCTTTAACCCTAATACTAACCCTGATGCCTAATCCTAACCCTAACACTAACCCCAACCATAAATCTAACCCTAGCCCCTAACGCAAAACTAACCCCTAACCCTAACACTAACCCTAAATCCTAGTCCCTAACCACTAAACCTCACTTGAACCCTAACCCCTAACACCAAACCCTTAACCCTAACCATAACCCTATTTCTCACACTACTTCCATTCTCAGAGTTAACCAAGGCTAAAATACAACCATGCAATGCGTGAGTAGAGTTTCCGCATGAGTCCTGCAAGTAGGTCTGGGCCAAAGGCCCAGGATCCGATGGTGTGGTGTCGCATGGAAACATTCTGCACCCTACTCACCATAGATTACACAGGTCCTGTACCCTTAAACTAACCGCCAAATCAAAGCCCAAACACTGACCCTAACCCCTAACCCTAAACCTAAGCCCTCACCCTAATGCCCAACACTAACACTAAATGCTTACCCTAAACCTAACCCCTAAATGTAACCTTAACCATGAACCCTAAACCTAACCCAAACCCCTAACCCTAACCATAACACTTAACTCTAACCCTAAACCTAACATGAACACTTAACCCTAACCCTAACCCATAAACCTAACACTTAACCTTAACCCTAACCGTTAACCCTCACACTAAACCTTAACCCTAACCCTAATCCTAATCTTTAAGCCTAAACCTAGCACTTAACCCTTACCCTGTACCAAAACCTAAACCCTAATCTTAACCCTAAGCTTAAACCTTAAAGCTTAACCCTAAACCTAACTGTAACTGTTAAACCTAACACTAACCTTTAACCCTGACCCTAACCGAAACCCCTAACCCTAAGCCCTCACCATAACAGTAACCTATATTGCTAACCCTAACCCTAATCCTAGCCCTAAATTTAATTCTCAGACTTCTTGCTTTCTCAGAGTTTACAAAGCCTACAATCCTCCCATGCCATGTGTAGAAGGAGGCTCGGCCACTGTGTCCGGCATGAAACCAAGGGGCCATACCCAGCGTATGATAGAGTGGCTTCCGGCATCTATCCTAGCCCTCTAAGCCCCCTCCTAGAGCAGAGAGGGCTCGTGATATAAGCATAAACACTACCCCTCACCCATAACCCTAACCCTGAACATCACAGCTCACCCTGATACTATTGCTCACCTTAACACATCAACCTCACCATAACTCTAACTTGAACCCGTTATCCTAACGTTAATGCATAAGACTTACCCTAAGAACAACCCCTATCCCTTAATTCTAACCCTAACTCCTAGCCACAATTGTAACACCTAATCCCTAAGGCTAATTCAAAACTGCTAAACATTACCTTATCTCTACAAACTAACCCTAACCCTAACTGCTAACCCTAACCGTACACCTAAAAATAACCGTAACACTTGACACTTAACCCTAACCCTTAACCCTGATCCTAATCCTAACAATTAAACCTAACCCTAACTCTTAAGCCTAACACTAACACGTACCCTAATGCCTAGACCTAACCCTAAGAGTAAACGTAACCCCTAACCCTAACGCTAATCCCTAATGCTAACCCTAACACTGAACCCTAATCCTAAGACTTAAACCTAACTCTATCCTTAACCCATAACCCTAGCCCTAACCGTTAACCCCACACTAACCCTTAACTCGAACTGTAACCCTAACCCTTAAAACTAAACCTAACACTTAACGCTAACCCTAAGCCTTAACGCTTAACCCTTATCCTATCCCTTAACCCTAACCCTAACCCCTAACGCTAACCCTAACCCCGCTCTAAATCTAACCCTAGCCCCTAACCCAACCCTAACCGCTAAGCCCTAACCCTATCACTAAACCCAACACCTACTCCCTAACCCCTAATCCTCACTCGAAGCTTAAGCCCTAACCCTAAGCCCTCTCCCTGACTAATCTTCATCCCTAACCCTAACCATAATCCTAACCCTAAATCTAATTCTCAGACTTCTTGCTATCTCAGAGTTTTAAAAGCCTACAATTCTCCAAAGCCATGCGTGAAAGCTGGCTCTGCCACAGTGTCCTGCATGAAACCCAGGAGCCCATACACTGCGTACGATAGAGTGGGTTCCCGGGGACAATCACAGCCCCCTAACTCCCCCTGCTAGTGCTGACAGGGCCCATGCCCTAAGCAAAAACCCTGCACCTCACCCATAACCCTAACCCTGAACATAACACCTAACCCTGATGTTATTGTTCACCTTAACACGTAAACCTCACTGTAACCCTAACTTTAACCCCTATCCTAATGTTATTGCATAACACTTACCCTAAGAACAAACCCTATCCCTTAATTCTAAGCCTAACTCCTAGCATAACCGTAACACCTAATCCCTAACCTTAATTCTAAACTGCTAAACATTACCTTCACCCTACAAACAACCCTAACACTAACCCTAACTCTAACCGCTAACCCTAACCCTAACCATTACCCTGATCATAATCCTAACAATTAAACCTAACCCTAATTCTTAACCCTAACACGAACCATTACCATAATGCCTAGACCTAACCCTAACTGTAACCCTAACCCCTAACCCTAACCCTAACCGCTAATGCTAACCCTAACCCCGAACCCTAAACCTAACCCTAACCCTATCCCTTAAACCTATTACTATCCCTAAACCATTACCCTAATCGCAACTGTTAACCCTCACTCTCACCCTTAACTTGGAACGAAACCCTAACCCTTAACCCTAACCTTAACCCTTACTGCTAATCTTAAGCCTTCACCCTTTACCTTAATCCTATCTTGTAAGCCTAACCCTAACGCTGACCCCTAACCCACCTGAACATTAACCCTAAACCTAAATCTAACGCTAGCCCCTTACAAAAACCTAACACCTAACCCCTGACACACTAATCCTAACTTCTAATTCCTAACCACTAAACTTCACTCAAACCTAAACCTCTAACCCCAAACACATAACCCTAACCATAATCCTAATTCTCACACTTCCTTCGTTCTCAGAGTTGACCAAGCCTACAATAGAGCCATGCCACGAGTGAGAAGAGGCTCTGCCTGAGTCCTGCATGTAGGTCTGGGCCCAAGGTACGATGGTGTGGTGTTGAGGCGACCCAGTCTGCACCCTTCCCACCATAGATTAAACAGAGCATGTGCCCTTAAACTAACCACTAAATCTAAGCCCTAATACTAAACCTAAATCCTAACCCTAAACCTCGGCCCTTATCCTAATGCCCAACAGTAACACTAAACACTCACCCTAAACTTAACCCATAACCCGAACCCCTAAATGTAACCCTAACCATGAACCCTAAACCTAACCCTAACCTCTAGCCATAACCATAACACTTAACTCTAAACCTAAACGTTACACGAAGCCTTATTCCTAACCCTAAGCCCAACCCTAACACTTAATCTTGACCCTTACCATTAACCCTCACACTAACCCTTAACCCTAACCCTAATCCTAATCTTTAACCATAAAGCTAACACTGAAGCCTAACCCTGTGACAAACGATAAAACCAAACCTTAACCCTAACCCTAACCCTGAAACTTAACCGAAAACGTAACTGTAACTGTTAAAAATAACACGAACCTTTAACCCTAACCCCTAACCCTAAGAGCCCACCTTAACACTAATCTTCCTCGCTAAACATTACCATAATCTTACCCCTAAATCTAATTCTCAGACTTCTTGCTATCTCAGAGTTTAGAAAGTTTACAATCCTCCCATGCCATGAGTAAAAGGGGGCTCTGCCACTGTGTCCTGCATGAAACCCAGGAGCCCATACCCAGCGTACGATACAGTGCGATCCCGGGCACAATCCCATCCCCCTAACCCCCGCCCCCCGCCCAGTGCAGACAGGGCCCGTACGCTAAGTATAAACACTACCCCTAACAGATAACCCTCACCATGAATATAACACCTGACCCTGATGCTATTGCTCACCTTAAAACATAAACCTCCCCGTAACCCTAACTTATCCCCTTATCTTAACGTTAATGTATAACACCCTGAGAAGAAGCTCCATCCCATAATTCCAATCCTAATCCCCAGCCATAACCATAACACCTCATCCCTAATTCTAAAATGCCAACCCTACCTTCACCCTACCCACAACCCTAACCCTAACCCTAACCTCTAACCCTAAGCCCTCACCCTATCACTAATCTTCATCACTAAACCGTACCGTAATCCTAACCCTAAATCTAATTCTCAGACTTCTTGCTTTCTCAGAGTTTTGAAAGCCTACAATCCTACTAAGCCATGCATGAAAGCCGGCTCTGCCACAGTGTCCTGCAAGAAACCCAGAGGCCCATACACAGCGTACGATAGAGTGGGTTCCCAGCGACCACAACAGACCCCTAACTTCGATTCCTAGGGCATACAGGGCCCATGCCCTAAGCATAAACACTAGCCCTCAACCATAACCCTAACCCAGAACATAACACCTAACCCTGATACTACTGCTCACCTTAACACGTAAACCTCACCGTAACCCTAACTTTAACCCCATATCGTAACGTTAATGCATGACACCCTGAGAACAAGCCCTGTACTGTAATTCTAACCCTAACTCCTAGCCATAACCATAACACCTGATCCCTAATTCTGAAAAGCCAACCCTAACCTTAACCCTACCAACAACACTAACACTAACCCTAACCCCTTACCCTAACCCTATGCCTAAAAATAACCCTAACCGTTGATCCTTAGTCAAAACCCCTAACCTTAACCCTAACCCTTAACCCTAATCCCAATCCTAACAATTAAACATAACCCTAACTCTGAACCCTAACTCTAACCTTTACATTAATGCCTAGAGTTCTAACCCCAACACTGACCTACAGTTACAAGTAACACAAACCCCTAATTATAACCTTAAACCTGAACAATAAACCTAATCCTTAACCCTAACCCCCTAACGATTAACCCTCACCCTAACCCTTAACCCTGACCCTAACCCTAAACCTGAACCGTAACCCTGAACCCTAACCCTAAGCCTAACCCTTAACCCTAACCCTATCCATTAACCTTAACCGCTAGCCATAACACTAACCCCAACCCTAAACCTAACCCTGGCCCCCTAACCCAGAATTAACACCGAACCCGTAACACTAACTCTACCCCTAACCACTAGCACCTAACCCTGACTCGAAACTTAACCCCTAACTCGAAACCCCTAACCGCAAACCTAACCCTAATTCTCACACTACTTCCATTCCCAGAGTGAAGCAAGCCTACAATACAGACATGCCATGTGTGAGATGAGGCTCCACCTGAGTTCTGCATGTAAGTTTTGTCCCAAGGCCCAGGGAATGATGTTGTGCTTTCATGGTGACTCTGACCGCACCCCTCTCACCTTAGATTAACCAAGTCCTGTGCCCTTAAACTGACCGCTAAATCTGAGCTCTACCACCAACCCTAACGACTGACCCTGAACCTAAGCCCCGAGCCTAAAGCCCAACACTAACACTAAACCCTTACCCTAAACCTAATCCCTAACCCTAATGCTAACCCCTAAACGTAACCCTAACCGTGAACAGTAAACCTAACCCTAACCTCTAACACAAACCCTAACACATAACTCTAACCCTAAAACTTACCCTAACCCTTAACCCTAAACCTAAACCCTACCGTAACTCTTAACCTTAACCCTAACCGTTAACTCTCACGCTAACCTTTAATCCTAACACTAATCCTAATCTTGAACCCTAAACCTGACACTTAACCCTAACCCTGTACCAAATACTAACCCCTCATCTTAACCCTAACAGTAAACCTCAACCATAAACCGAACTGTAACCGTTAAACCTAAGAATAACCTTTAATCCTAACCCTAATCCCTAATCCTAAGCCCTCACCCTAACATTAAACTTCATCCTTAACCCTAACCATAATCCTAACCCTAAATCTAATTCTCAGACGTCTTGCTTTCTTAGAGTTTAGAAAGCCTGCAATCCTCCCATGCCATGCGTTAAAGGAGGCTCTACCACTGTGTCCTGTATGAAACCCACGGGCCCATATCCAGAGTACGATACAGTGGGTTCCTGGTGACAATCCCAGCCCCCTAACCTTCCACACCGCCTAATGCAGACGGGGCCCATGCGCTAAGCATAAACAATACCTTTAACAGGTAACCCTAACCCTGAACATAACACCTAACCCTGTTCCTATTTCTCCCCTTAACACGTAAACCTCACTGTGAGCCTAACTGTAACCTCTTATCGTAACGTTCATGCATAACCCATTCCCTGAGAACAACCCCTATCCCATAATTCTAACCCTATCTCCTAGTCATAACTGTAAAACCTGATGCCTAACCCTAATTCTAAACTGCTAACCCTAACCGTAACCCTAACTACAACCATAACACTGACAGTAACCCTTACTTCTAACCCCAACGCTATGCCTAACAAAAGCCATAACCCTCCACCCTTCACCCTAACCCATAAGCCTTACCCTAACCCTTAACCCTAATCCTAATCCTAACCATTAAACCTAACCGTAGCTCTTAAAGCTAACCCTAAACCTTACCCTCACGACTAGACCTAACCCTGACACTAACCTAACATCTAACCCTAACCATAACCCCTAAAGCTAACCCTAACCCTGAATCCTAAACCTAACCCTAACTCTGAACCCTCACTATATCCCCAACCTGTAAGCCTAATCCTAACCGTTAACCCTCACCCTAACACTTAAACTGGACCATAACACTAAACATTAACCCTAACACTAAACTTTAACCCTAAACCTGAGCCCAACCCTTAACCCTAATCCTATCCTTTTACCCTAAAACTAACCCCTAAACCTAACCCTAATACTAACCCCAAACCTAACTCTAACCATACCTCTTCATAAAACACTAACTCCTAAACCCTAACCCTAACACTAATCATAAACCCTAATTGCTAACCCTTAACCCTAAGGCTTAAGCTTTACCCTAACCATTAACCCTCACCCTAACCCTTAACACTGACCCTAACATTAACCTTTAACTCTAAGCCTAACCCTTAACCCTAACAGTAAGGGAAACCCTTAACGCTAACCTTATCCCTTAACCCTAAACCTAACACTACGGCTAAAAATAACCCTAACCTTTGATCCTTAAACCTAACCCCTAACACTTACTTTAACGCCAAACCCTAACCCTAATCCTAAGCATTAAACCTAACCCTATCTCTTAATCCTAACCCTAGCCCTTACCCTAACGCCTAGATCTAACCCTAAATCTAACCTACAACCTAATCCTAACCTTAAGCCCTAATGCTAACTCTAACCCTGAACCCTAAACCTACCCGAAACCCTTAACACTAACCCTATCCGTAACCCTTAACCCTGACCCTAACCATTACCCGCACCCAAACATTTAACCCTGACCCTAACCCTAATCTTTAACGATAACGCTAACACTAAACCCTAACCCTAAGCCCAACACTTAACCCGAATCCTATCCCTTAACCCTAAGCCTAACCCTAACCCCTAACCCTAAACCTAACACTGAACCCAACCCTAAACCTAACCCTAGCTCCTATCCCAACCCTAAGACCTAACCTTTAATGCTAACAGTAACCCTAACTACTAATCCCTAACCCCTAACCCTCCCTCTAACCCTAAACCCCTAACCCCAAACCCGTAACCCTAAACTTAACCCTAATTCTCACACCTCTTCCATTCTCAGCCTTAAGCAAACCTACAATACAGCCATGCCATTCCTGAGATGAGGCTCTGCCTGTGTCCCACATGTAGGTCTGGGCCAAATACAAAGAGTACGATGGTGTGGTGTCACAGCGACCTGTCCACACCCTTCTCACCATGGATTAAACAAGTCCTGTGCCCTTATACTAACAGATAAATCTCAGCCCTAACACTAACACTAACCCCTAACTGTAAACATAAGCTCAGACTGTAACGCCGAACACTAACTCTAAAACCTTACCTTAAACCTGACCACTAACCCTAACACTAACCGCTAAACATAACCCTAACCATGAATCCTAAACCTAACCCTAAGCTCTACCCGTAACCACAACAATTAACTCTAACCCTAAAAGTTACATGAAGCCTTATTCCTAACCCTAACCCCACCCTAACCCATAATATTGACCCTTACCATTAACCATCACACTAAACCTTAACCGTGACTCTAATCCTAATCTTTAACCATAAAGCTAACACTGAAGCCTAACCCTGTGTCAAACACTAGACCCAAACATAAACCCTAACCCTCAAACTGAACCGTAAACCTAACTGTAACTGTTAAAACTAACATTAACCTTTAACCCTAACCCCTAACCCTAAGACGCCACCCTAACACGAATCTTGATCCCTAAACATTACCATAATCCTACCCCTAAATCTAATTCTCAGAGTTCTTGCTTTCTCAGAGTTAAGAAAGCCTACAATCCTCCCATGCCATGAGTAAAAGGGGGCTCTGCCACTGTGTCCTGCATGAAACCCAGGAGCCCATACCCAGCGTATGATAGAGTGGGTTCCCGGGGACAATCCCATCGCTATAATCCCCGCCCGCCGCCAAGTGCATACAGGGCCCGTGCCCTAAGTATAATCAATACCCCTAACCGATAACCCTCACCCTGAACATAACACCTAACCCTGATCCTATTGCTCACCTGAAAACATAAATCTCCCCGTAACCCTAACTTATCCCCTTATCTTAACCTTAATGCATAACACCCTGAGAAGAAGCCCTATCCCATAATTCTAATCCTATCACCGGGTCATAACCATAACACCTCATCCCTATTTCTAAAATGCCAACCCTAGCTTTCACCCTACCAAAAACCCTAACCCTAACCCAAACCCCTGACCCTAAGCCCTCACCCTATCACTAGTCTTCATCCCTAAACCGTACCGTAACCCTAACCCTAAATATAATTCTCAGACTTCTTGCTTTCTCAGAGTTTTGAAAGCCTACAATCCTATTAAGCCATGCATGAAAGCCGGCTCTACCACAGTGTCCTGCATGAAACCCAGAGGCCCATACACTGCGTACGATAGAGTGGGTTCCCAGCGACCATCACAGACCCCTAATTTCGCCTTCTAGTGCATACAGGGCCTGTGACCTAAGCATAAACCCTACCCCTCACCCATAACCCTAACCCAGAACATAACAACTATCCCTGATCCTACTGCTCACCTTAACACGTAAACCTCACTGTAACCCTAACTTTAACCCCTTATCTTAACGATAATGCATGACACCCTGAGAACAAGCCCTATACCGTAATTCTAACCCTAACTCCTAGCCATAACCATAACACCTAATCCCTAATTCTGAAACGCCAACCCTAACCTTAACCCTACCAACAACTCTAACACTAACCCTAAAACCCTTACCCTAACCCTACGCCTAAAAATAACCCTAACCATTGATCCTTAGTCATAACCCCTAAACATTAACCCTAACCCTTAACACTAATCCCAATCCTAACCATTAAACATAACCCTAACTCTTAACGCTAACCGTAACCTTTACCCTAATGCCTAGAGATCTAACCCCAACACTGACCTACAGTTAACACTAACCCTAACACCTAATGCTAACTTTAAACCTGAACCATAAACCTAACCCTTAACCCTAACCCTATCCCAACCCCCTAACCCTAACCCTAACTGTTAAGCCTCACCCTAACCCTTAGCCCTGACTCTAACCCTAAACCTTAACCCTAACCGTGAACCCTAACCCTAAGCCTAACCCTTAACCCTAACCCTATCCCTTAACCCTGACACCTACAGCTAACACTAACCCCAACCCTAAACCTAACCCTGGCCCCCAAACCCACACTTAACACCTAACCCCTAACACTAACTCTAACCCTAACCACTAATCCCTAGCACCTGACCCTGACTCGAAACTAACCCCTAACTCGAAACCCCTAACCCCAACCCTAACCCTAATTCTCACACTACTTCCATTCCCGAGTGAAGCAAGCCTACAATACAGCCATGCCATGTGTGAGATGAGGCTCCACCTGAGTCCTGCATGTAGGTCTTGTCCCAGGGCCCAGGGAATGATGTTGTGCTTTCGTGATGACTCCGACCACACCCCTCTCACCGTAGATTAACCAGGTCCTGTGCCCTTAAACTGACCGCTAAATCTAAGCCCTACCACCAACCCTAAACCTTTACCCTGAACTTAATCCCCGAGCCTAAAGCCCAACACTAACTCTAAACACTTATCCTTAACCTAATCCCTAACCCTAATGCTAACCCCTAAACGTAACCCCAACCATGAACAGTAAACCTAACCCTAACCTCTAACACAAACCCTAACACATAACTCTAACCCTAAAACTAACCCTAACCCTTAACCCTAAACCTAAACCCTAACCCTAACCCTTAACCTTAACCGTTAACTCTCATGCTAACCTTTAATCCTAACCCTAATCCTAATCTTGAACCCTAAACCTAACATTTAACCCTAACCCTGTACCAAACACTAATCCCTCATCTTAACCCTATCCGCAAACCTCAACCCTAAACGAACTGTAACCGTTAAACCTAACAGTAACCTTAAACCCTAACCCTAATCCGTAACCCTAAGCCCTCACCGTAACACTACACTTCATCCTGAACCCTAACGATAATCCTAACTCTAAATTTAATTCTGAGACTTCTTGCTTTCTTAGAGTTTAGAATGCCTGCAATCCTCCCATGCCATGTGTGAAAGGAAGCTCTACCAATGTGTCCGGCATGAAACCCACGGGCCCATACCCAGAGTCTGATACAGTGGGTTCCCGGTGACAATGCCAGCCCCCTAAACTCCCCCTGGCTAACGCAGACAGGGCCCGTGCGCTAGGCATAAACAATACCTTTAACAGATAACCCTAACCCTGAACATAACACCTAACCCTGTTCCTATTTCTCCCCTTAACACGTACACCTGACCGTGAGCCTAACTTTAACCTCTTATTCTAATGTTAATGCATAACCTATTCCCCCAGAACATTCCCTATCCCATAATTCTAACCCTATCTCCTAGTGATAACTGTAGCACCTGACCCCTAACCGTAATTCTAAACTGCTAACCCCAACCGTAACCCTACCTACAACCCTAACACTGACAGTAACCCTTACTTCTAACCCCAACGCTATGCCTAACAAAAGCCCTAACCCTTCACCCTTCACCCTAACCCCTAAGCCTTACCCTAACACTTAACCCTAATCCCAATCCTAACCATTAAACATAACCCTGACTCTTAACCCTAACCCTAACCTTTGCCATAATGCCTAGAGATCCAACCCCAACAGGACCTACAGTTAACACTAACCCTAATCCCTAATGCTAACCTTAAACATGAACCATAAACCTAACCCTTAACCCTAATCCTATCCCTAACACCCTAACCCTAACCGTACCTGTTAACCCTCACCCTAACCCTTAACCCTGACCCTAACCCTAAACCTTAACTCTAAACCTGAATCCTAACCCTAAGCCTAACCCTTAACCCTAACCCTAACGGTAACCCTAAACATTATCATAATCCTACCCCTAAATCTAATTCTCGGACTTCTTGCTTTCTTAGAGTTTAGAAAGCCTAAAATCCTCCCATGCCATGAGTAAAAGGGGGCTCTGCAGCTCTCTCTTGCATGAAACCAGGAGCCCATACCTATCGTATGATAGAGTGGGTTCCCGGGGAAAATTTCATCCCCCTAACCCCAGGCCCCCGCCCAGTGCAGACAGGGCCTGTACGCTAAGTATAAACACTACCCCTAACAGATAACCCTCACCATGAACATAGCACCTGACCCTGATGCTATTGCTCACCTTAAAACATAAACCTCCCCGTAACCCTAACTTATCCCCTAACTTAACCTTAATGCATAATACCCTGAGAAGAAGTCCTATCCCATAATTCTAATCCTAACCGGTAGCCATAACCGTAACACCTCATCCCTAATTCTAAAATGCCAACCCTAACCTTCACCCTACCAACAACCCTAACCCTAACCCTAACCCCTAACCCTAAGTCTCACCCTATCACTAATCTTCATCCCTAAACCGTACAGTAATCCTAACCCTAAATCTAATTCTCAGACTTCTTGCTTTCTTAGAGTTTAGAAAGCCTGCAATCCTGCCATGCCATGTGTGAAAGGACGCTCTACCACTGTGTCCTGCATGAAACCCACGGGCCCATACCCAGAGTCCGATACAGTGGGTTCCCGGTGACAATCCCAGCCCCCTAACCTCCCCCCAGCTTAACGCCGACAGGGCCCGTGCGCTAAGCATAAACGATACCTTTAACAGATAACCCTAACCCTGAACATGGCACCTAACCCTGTTCCTATTTCTCCCCTTAACACGTAAACCTCACCGTGAGCCTAACTTTAACCTCTTATCGTAACGTTAATGCATAACCCATTCCCTGAGAACATCCCCTATCCCATAATTCTAACCCTATCTCCTAGTCATCACTGTAACACCTAATCCCTAACCCTAATTCTCAACCGCTAAGCCTAACCGTAACGCTGCCTACAACCCTAACACTGACAGGAACCCTTACTTCTAACCCCAACGCTATGCCTAACAAAAGCCCTAACCCTTCACCCTTCACCCTAACCCCTAAGCATTACCCTAACCCTTAACCCTAATCCTAATCCTAACCATTAAACCTAACCCTAGCTCTTAAAGCTAACCCTAAACCTTACCCTCACGACTAGACCTAACCCTGACACTAACCTAACACCTAACCCTAACCATAACCCCTAAAGCTAACCCTAACCCTGAACCCTAAACCTAACCCTAACACTGAACCTTCACTATATCCCTAACCCCTAAGCCTAATCCTAACTTTTAACCCTCACCCTAACACTTAAACTGGACCATAACACTAAACATTAACCCTAACACTAAACTTTAACCCTAACAATAAGCCCAACACTTAACCCTAATCCTATCCCTTAACCCTAAGCCCTAACCCTAAACCTAACCCTAACCCCAACCCTAACCCTTAATCTTGACCCTTACCATTAACCCTCACACTAACCCTAATCCTAATCTTTAACCATAAAGCTAACACTGAAGCCTAACCCTGTGCCAAACGCTAAACCCAAACCTTAACCCTATCCCTGAAACTTAACCATAAACCTAACTGTAACTGTTAAACCTAACACTAACCTCTAACCCTAACCCCTAACCCTAAGACCCCACCTTAACACAAACCCTAACCCTAAACATTATCATAATCCTACCCCTAAATCTAATTCTCGGACTTCTTGCTTTCTTAGAGTTTAGAAAGCCTAAAATCCTCTCATGCCATGAGTAAAAGGGGGCTCTGCAGCTCTCTCTTACATGAAACCAGGAGCCCATACCTAGAGTATGATAGAGTGGGTTCCCGGGGACAATCCCATCCCCCTAACCCCAGCCCCCCGCCCAGTGCAGACAGGGCCTGTACGCTAAGTATAAACACTACCCCTAACAGATAACCCTCACCCTGAACATAGCACCTGACCCTGATCCTATTGCTCACCTTAAAACATAAACCTCCCCGTAACCCTAACTTATCCCCTTATCTTAACCTTAATGCATAACACCCTGAGAAGAAGTCCTATCCCATAATTCTAATCCTAACCCCGAGCCATAACCGTAACACCTCATCCCTAATTCTAAAATGACAACCCTAACCTTCACCCTACCAACAACCCTAACCCTAACCCTAACCCCTAACCCTAAGCCTCACCCTATCACTAATCTTCATCGCTAAACCGTACAGTAATCCTAACCCTAAATCTAATTCTCAGACTTCTTGCTTTCTCAGAGTTTTGAAAGCCTACAATCCTACTAAGCCACGCATGAAAGCCCGCTCTGCCACAGTGTCCTGCATGAAACCCAGAGGCCCATACACTGCGTACGATAGAGTGGGTTCCCAGAGACCATCACAGACCCCTAACTTCGCCTCCTAGTGCATACAGGGCCCGGGCCCTAAGCATAAACCCTACCCCACACCCATAACCCTAACCCAGAACATAACACCTAACCCTGATCCTACTGCTCACCTTAACACGTAAACCTCACCCTAACCCTAACTTAACCCCTTATCTTAACGATAATGCATGACACCCTGAGAACAAGCCCTATACCGTAATTCTAACCCTAACTCCTAGCCATAACCATAACACCTAATCCCTAATTCTGAAACGCCAACCCTAACCTTAACCCTACCAACAACACTAACACTAACCCTAAAACCCTTACCCTAACCCTACGCCTAAAAATAACCCTAACCATTGATCCTTAGTCATAACCCCTAAAGCTTAACCCTAACCCTTAACGCTAATCCCAATCCTAACCATTAAACATAACCCTAATTAATCCTAACCCTAACCTATACGCTAATGCCTAGAGATCTAACGCCAACACTGACCTACAGTTAACACTAACCCTAACCCCTAATCCTAACCTTAAACCTGAACCATAAACCTAACCCTTAACCCTAACCTTATCCCTAACCCCCTAACCCTAACCCTAGCTGTTAAGCCTCACCCTAACACTTAACCCTGACTCTAACCCTAAACCATAAACCTAACCCTGAACCCTAACCCTAAGCCTAACCCTTAACCCTAATCCCTAACCCTAATGCTAACCCCAACCCTAAACCTAACCCTGGCCCCCTAACCCAGACTTAACACCTAACCCCTAACACTAACTCTAACCCTAACCACTAATCCCTAGCACCTGACCCTGACTCGAAACCTAACCCTTAACTCGAAACCCCTAACCCAAAACCTAACCCTAATTCTCACACTACTTCCATTCCCAGAGTGAAGCAAGCCTATAATACAGCCATGCCATGTGTGAGATGAGGCTCCGCCTGAGTCCTGCATGTAGGTTTTGTCCCAAGGCCCAGGGAATGACGTTGTGCCTTCGTGGTGACTCCGAACACACCCCTCTCACTGTAGATTAACCAGGTCCTGTGCCCTTAAACTGACCGCTAAATCTAAGCCCTACCACCAACCCTAACCCCTGACCCTGAACCTAAGCCCCGAGCCTAAAGCCCAACACTAACCCTAAACACTTACCCTAAACTTAATCCCTAACCCTAATGCTAACCCCTAAACGTAACCCTAACCGTGAACAATAAAGCTAACCCTAATCTCTAACACACACCCTAACACATAACTCTAACCCTAAAACTAACCCTAACCCTTAACCCTAAACCTAAACCCTAACCCTAACCCTTAACCTTAACCGTTAACTCTCATGCTAACCTTTAATCCTAACCCTAATCCTAATCTTCAACCCTAAACCTAACACAACCCTAACCCTGTACCTAACCCTAACCCCTCATCTTAACCCTATCCGCAAACCTAAACCCCAATACGAACTGTAACCGTTAAACCTAACAGTAACCTTAAACCGTAACCCTAATCTGTAACCCTATCCCCTCACCATAACACTACACTTCATCCTGAACACTAACCAAAATCCTAACCCTAAATCTAATTCTCAGACTTCTTGCTTTCTTAGAGTTTAGAAAGCCTGCAATCCACCCATGCCATGTGTGAAAGGAAGCTCTACCACTGTGTCCTGCATGAAACCCACGGGCCCATACCCAGAATCCGATACAGTGGGTTCCCGGTGAAAATCCCAGCCCCCTAACCTCCCCCCAGCTTAATGAGGACAGGGCCCGTGCGCTAAGCATAAATGATACCTTTAACAGATAACCCTAACCCTGAACATGGTACCTAACCCTGTTCCTATTTCTCCCCTTAACACGTAAACCTCACCGTGAGCCTAACATTAACCTCTTATTGTAACGTTAATGCATAACCCATTCCCTGAGAACATCCTCTATCCCATAATTCTAACCCTATCTCCTAGTCATAACTGTAACACCTAATCCCTAACCCTAATTCTCAACCGCTAAGCCTAACCGTAACGCTGCCTACAACCCTAACACTGACAGGAAATCTTACTTCTAACCCCAACGCTATGCCTAACAAAAGCCCTAACACTTCACCCTTCACCCTAACCCCTAAGCCTTACCCTAACCCTTAACCCTAATCCTAATCCTAACCATTAAACCTAAACCTAGCTCTTAAAGCTAACCCTAAACCTTACCCTCAAGACTAGACCTAACCCTGACACTAACCTAACACCTAACCCTAACCAGAACCCCTAAAGCTAACCCTGAACCCTATCCCTAACATAGCAGTAAACTTTAACCCTAAACCTAAGCCCACCCCGTAACCCTAATCCTATCCTTCTACCCTAAAACTAACCCCAAAACCTAACCCCTATACCTCACCCTAACTCTAACCCCAATCCTAATTCTAACCATACCCCTTCATAAAACACTAACTCCTAACCGCTAACCCTAACACTAACCAAAAACCCTAATCACTAATCCCTAACCCTAACGCTTAACCTTTACCCTAACCGTTAACCCTCACCCTAAATCTTAACACTGACCCTAACCTTAACTTTTAACTCTAAGCCTAACCCTTAAGCCTACAGTAAGGAAGACCCTTAATGCTAATGGGATCCCTTATCCCTAACCCTAACACTACAACTAAAAATAACCCTAACCTTTGATCCTTAACCCTAACCCCTAACACTTACTTTAACCCCAAACCCTAACCCTAATCCTAAGCATTAAACCTAACCCTATCTCTTAACCCTAACGCTAGCCCTTATCCTAACGCCTAGATCTAACCCTAAATCTAACCTACCGCCTAATCTTAACCTTAAGCCCTAATGCTAACTCTAACCCTGAACCCTAAATCTACCCGTAACCCTTAACACTAACCATATCCGTGAACCTTAACCCTGACCCTAACCATTACCCGCACCCAAGCATTTAACCATGACCCTAACCCTAATCCTTAATGCTAACCGTAACACTAAACCCTCACCCTAAGCCCAACACTTATCCCTAATCCTATCCCTTAACCCTAACCATAACCCTAATGCTACCCCCTAAACATAACCCTAACCGTGACCAGTAAACCTAACCCTAACCTCTAACACAAACCATAGCACATAACTCTAACCCTAAAACTAACCCTAACCCTAACCCTAAACCCTAACTCTTAACCTTAACCCTAAGCGTTAACTCTCACGCTAACTTTTAATCCTAACCCTAATCCTAATCTTCAACCCTAAACCTAACACTTAACCCTAACCCTGTCCCAAACCCTAACCCCTCATCTTAACCCTAACCGTAAACCTCAACCCTAAACCAAAGTGTAACCATTAAACCTAAGAGTAACCTTTAACCCTAACCCTATTCCCTAACCCTAAGCCCTCACCCTAACACTAAACTTCATCCTGAACCCTAACCAGAATCCTAACCCTAAATCTAATTCTCAGACTTCTTGCTTTCTTAGAGTTTAGAAAGCCTGCAATCCTCCCATGCCATGCGTGAAAGAAGGCTCTACCACTGTGTCCTGCATGAAACCCACGGGCCCATACCCAGAGTATGATAGAGTGGGTTCCCGGGTACAATCCCAGCCCCCTAAACTCCCCCCGCCCGCCTAATGCAGACAGGGCCCGTGCGCTAAGCATAAACAATACCTTTAACAGATAACCCTAACCCTGAACATAACACCCAACCCTGTTCCTATTTCTCCCCTTAACACGTAAACCTCACCGTGCGCCTAACTTTAACCTCTTATCCTAACGTTAATGCATAACGCATTTCCTGAGAACAACCCCTGTCCCATAATTCTAACCCTATCTCCTAGTCATCACTGTGACACCTAATCCCTAACCCTAATTCTAAACCGCTAACCCAAACCGTAACCCTACCTACAACCCTAACACTGACAGTAACCCTTACTTCTAACCCCAACGCTATGCCTAACAAAAACCCTAACCCTTGACCCTAACCCTTCACCCTAACCCCTAAGCCTTACCCTAACCCTTAACCCTAATCCTAATCCTAAATATTAAACCTAACCCTAGCTCTTAAAGCTAACCCTAAACCTTACCCTCACCACTAGACCTAACCCTGACACTAACCTAACACCTAACCCTAACCAGAACCCCTAAAGCTAACCCTGAACCCTATCCCTAACCCTAGCAGTAAACTTTAACCCTAAACCTAAGCCCAACCCGTAACCCTAATCCTATCCTTTTACCCTAAAACTAACCCCTAAACCTAACCCCTATACCTCACCCTAACTCTAACCCCAATCCTAATTCTAACCATACCCCTTCATAAAACACTAACTCCTAACCGCTAACCCTAACACTAACCAAAAACCCTAATCACTAATCCCTAACCCTAACGCTTAACCTTTACCCTAACCGTTAACCCTCACCCTAAATCTTAACACTGACCCTAACCTTAACCTTTAACTCTAAGCCTAACCCTTAAGCCTACAGTAAGGAAGACCCTTAATGCTAATGGGATCCCTTATCCCTAAACGTAACACTACAGCTAAAAATAACCCTAACCTTGGATCCTTAAACCTAACCCCTAACACTTACTTTAACCCCAAACCCTAACCCTAATCCTAAGCATTAAACCTAACCCTATCTCTTAACCCTAACGCTAGCCCTTACCCTAACGCCTAGATCTAACCCTAAATCTAACCTACCGCCTAATCCTAAACTTAAGCCCTAATGCTAACACTAACCCTGAACCCTAAACCTACCCGTAACCCTTAACACTAACCCTATCCGTGAACCTTAACCCTGACACTAACCATTACCCGCACCCAAGCATTTAACCCTGACCCTAACCCTAATCCTTCATGCTAACCGTAACACTAAATGCTAACCCTAAGCCCAACATTTAACCCTAATCCTATCCCTTAACCCTAACCCTAACCCTAATGCTACCCCCTAAACGTAACCCTAACCGTGACCAGTAAACCTAACCCTAACCTCTAACACAAACCATAGCACATAACTCTAACCCTAAAACTAACCCTAACCCTAAACCTAACCCTAAACCCTAACACTTAACCTTAACCCTAAGCGTTAACTCTCACGCTAACCTTTAATCCTAACCCTAATCCTAATCTTCAACCCTAAACCTAACACTTAACCCTAACCCTGTACCAAATCCTAACCCCTCATCTTAACCCTAACCGTAAACCTCAACCCTAAACCAAAGTGTAACCGTTAAACCTTAGAGTAACCTTTAACCCTAACCCTATTCCCTAACCCTAAGCCCTCACCCTAACACTAAACTTCATCCTTAACCCTAACCAGAATCCTAACCCTAAATCTAATTCTCAGACTTCTTGCTTTCTTAGAGTTTAGAAAGCCTGCAATCCTCCCATGCCATGCGTGAAAGGAGGCTCTACCACTGTGTCCTGCATGAAACCCACGGGCCCATACCCAGAGTATGATAGAGTGGGTTCCCGGGTACAATCCCAGCCCCCTAAACTCCCCCCGCCCGTCTAATGAAGACAGGGCCCATGCGCTAAGCATAAACAATACCTTTAACAGATAACCCTAACCCTGAACATAACACCCAACCCTGTTCCTATTTCTCCCCTTAACACGTAAACCTCACCGTGCGCCTAACTTTAACCTCTTATCCTAACGTTAATGCATAACCCATTTCCTGAGAACAACCCCTATCCCATAATTCTAACCCTCTCTCCTAGACATCACTGTGACACCTAATCCCTAACCCTAATTCTAAACCGCTAACCCTAACCGTAACCCTACCTACAACCCTAACACTGACAGTAACCCTTACTTCTAACCCCAACGCTATGCCTAACAAAAACCCTAACCATTGACCCTAACCCTTCACCCTAACCCCTAAGCCTTACCCTAACCCTTAACCCTAATCCTAATCCTAACCATTAAACCTAACCCTAGCTCTTAAAGCTAACCCTAAACCTTACCCTCACGACGAGACCTAACCCTGACACTAACCTAACACCTAACCCTAACCAGAAGCCCTAAAGCTAACACTGAACCCTATCCCTAACCCTAGCAGTAAACTTTAACCCTAAACCTAAGCCCAACCCGTAACCCTAATCCTATCCTTTTACCATAAAACTAACCCCTAAACCTAACCCCTATACCTCACCCTAACTCTAACCCCAATCCTAATTCTAACCATACCCCTTCATAAAACACTAACTCCTAACCGCTAACCCTAACACTAACCAAAAACCCTAATCACTAATCCCTAACCCTAACGCTTAACCTTTACCCTAACCGTTAACCCTCACCCTAAATCTTAACACTGACCCTAACCTTAACCTTTAACTCTAAGCCTAACCCTTAACCCTACAGTAAGGAAGACCCTTAATGCTAATGGGATCCCTTATCCCTAACCCTAACACTACAGCTAAAAATAACCCTAACCTTGGATCCTTAAACCTAACCCCTAACACTTACTTTAACCCCAAACCCTAACCCTAATCCTAAGCATTAAACCTAACCCTATCTCTTAACCCTAACGCTAGCCCTTACCCTAACGCCTAGATCTAACCCTAAATCTAACCTACCGCCTAATCCTAACCTTAAGCCCTAATGCTAACACTAACCCTGACCCCTAAACCTACCCGTAACCCTTAACACTAACCCTATCCGTGAACCTTAACCCTGACCCTAACCATTACCCGCACCCAAGCATTTAACCCTGACCCTAACCCTAATCCTTCATGCTAACCGTAACACTAAACCCTAACCCTAAGCCCAACACTTAACCCTAATCCTATCCCTTAACCCTAACCCTAACCCTAATGCTACCCCCTAAACGTAACCCTAACCGTGACCAGTAAACCTAACCCTAACCTCTAACACAAACCATAGCACATAACTCTAACCCTAAAACTAACACTAACCCTAACCCTAAACCCTAACTCTTAACCTTAACCCTAAGCGTTAACTCTCACGCTAACCTTTAATCCTAACCCTAATCCTAATCTTCAACCCTAAACCTAACACTTAACCCTAACCCTGTACCAAACCCTAAACCCTCATCTTAACCCTAAAAGTAAACCTCAACCCTAAACCACAGTGTAACCGTTACACCTAAGAGTAACCTATAACCCTAACCCTATTCCGTAACCCTAAGCCCTCACCCTAACACTAAACTTCATCCTTAACCCTAACCATAATCCTAACCCTAAATCTAATTCTCAGACTTCTTGCTTTCTTAGAGTTTAGAAAGCCTGCAATCCTCCCATGACATGCGTAAAAGGAGGCTCTACCACTCTGTCCTGCATGAAACCCACGGGCCCATACCCAGAGTATGATAGAGTGGGTTCCCGGGTACAATCCCAGCCCCCTAAACTCCCCCCGCCCGCCTAATGCAGACAGGGCCCGTGCGCTAAGCATAAACAATACCTTTAACAGATAACCCTAACCCTGAACATAACACCCAACCCTGTTCCTATTTCTCCCCTTAACACGTAAACCTCACCGTGCGCCTAACTTTAACCACTTATCCTAATGTTAATGCATAACACATTTCCTGAGAACAACCCCTATCCCATAATTCTAACCCTATCTCCTAGTCATCACTGTGACACCTAATCCCTAACCCTAATTCTAAAGCGCTAACCCTAAACGTAACCCTAACTACAACCCTAACACTGACAGTAACCCTTAGTTCTAACCCCAACGCTATGCCTAACAAAAACCCTAACCCTTGACCCTAACCCTTCACCCTAACCCCTAAGCCTTACCCTAACCCTTAACCCTAATCCTAATCCTAACCATTAAACCTAACCCTAGCTCTTAAAGCTAACCCTAAACCTTACCCTCACGACTAGACCTAACCCTGACACTAACCTAACACCTAACCCTAACCAGAACCCCTAAAGCTAACCCTGAATCCTATCCCTTACCCCAGCAGTAAACTTTAACCCTAAACCTAAGCCCAACCCGTAACCCTAATCCTATCCTTTTACCCTAAAACTAACCCCTAAACCTAACCCCTATACCTCACCCTAACTCTAACCCCAATCCTAATTCTAACCATACCCCTTCATAAAACACTAACTCCTAACCGCTAACCCTAACACTAACCAAAAACCCTAATCCCTAATCCCTAACCCTAACGCTTAACCTTTACCCTAACCGTTAACCCTCACCCTAAATCTTAACACTGACCCTAACCTAAACCTTTAACTCTAAGCCTAACCCTTAACCCTACAGTAAGGAAGACCCTTAATGCTAATGGGATCCCTTATCCCTAACCCTAACACTACAGCTAAAAATAACCCTAACCTTGGATCCTTAAACCTAACCCCTAAAACTTACTTTAACCCCAAATCCTAACCCTAATCCTAAGCATTAAACCTAACCCTATCTCTTAACCCTAATGCTAGCCCTTACACTAACGCCTAGATCTAACACTAAATCTAACCTACCACCTAATTCTAACCTTAAGCACTAATGCTAACACTAACCCTGAACCCTAACCTACCCGTAACCTTTAACACTAACCCTATCCGTGAACCTTAACCCTGACCCTAACCATTATCCGCACCCAAGAATTTAACCCTGACCCTAACCCTAATCCTTAATGCTAACCCTAACACTAAACCCTAACCCTAAGCCCAACACTTATCCCTAATCCTATCCCTTAACCCTAACCTAACCCTAATGCTACCCCCTAAACGTAACCCTAACCGTGACCAGTAAACCTAACCCTAACCTCTAATTCAAACCATAGCACATAACTCTAACCCTAAAACTAACCCTAACCCTAACCCTAAGCCTAAACCCTAACTCTTAACCTTAACCCTAAGCGTTAACTCTCACGCTAACCTTTAATCCTAACCCTAATCCTAATCTTCAACCCTAAACCTAACACTTAACCCTAACCCTGTACCAAACCCTAACCCCTCATCTTAACCCTAACCGTAAACCTCAACCCGAAACCAAAGTGTAACCGTTAAAACTAAGAGTAACCTTTAACCCTAACCCTATTCCCTAACCCTAAGCCCTCACCCTAACACTAAACTTCATCCTTAACCCTAACCAGAATCCTAACCCTAAATCTAATTCTCAGACTTCTTGCTTTCTTAGAGTTTAGAAAGCCTGCAATCCTCCCATGCCATGCGTTAAAGGAGGTTCTACCACTGTGTCCTGCATGAAACCCACGGGCCCATACCCAGAGTATGATAGAGTGGGTTCCCGGGTACAATCCCAGCCCCCTAAACTCCCCCGGCCCGCCTAATGCAGACAGGGCCCGTGTGCTAAGCATAAACAATACCTTTAACAGATAACCCTAACCCTGAACATAACACCCAACCCTGTTCCTATTTCTCCCCTTAACACGTAAACCTCACCGTGTGCATAACTTTAACCTCTTATCCTAACGTTAATGCATAACCCATTTCCTGAGAACTACCCCTATCCCATAATTCTAACCCTATCTCCTAGTCATCACTGTGACACCTAATCCCTAACCCTAATTCTAAACCGCTAACCCTAACCGTAACCCTACCTACAACCCTAACACTGACAGTAACCCTTACTTCTAACCCCAACGCTATGCCTAACAAAAACCCTAACCCTTGACCCTAACCCTTCACCCTAACCCCTAAGCCTTTCCCTAACCCTTAACCCTAATCCTAATCCTAACCATTAAACCTAACCCTAGCTCTTAAAGCTAACCCTAAACCTTACCCTCACGACCAGACCTAACCCTGACACTAACCTAACACCTAACCCTAACCAGAACCCCTAAAGCTAACCCTGAACCCTATCCCTAACCCTAGCAGTAAACTTTAACCCTAAACCTAAGCCCAACCCGTAACCCTAATCCTATCCTTTTACCCTAAAACTAACCCTAAACCTAACCCCTATACCTCACCCTAACTCTAACCCCAATCCTAATTCTAACCATACCCCTTCATAAAACACTAACTCCTAACCGCTAACCCTAACACTAACCAAAAACCCTAATCACTAATCCCTAACCCTAACGCTTAACCTTTACCCTAACCGTTAACCCTCACCCTAAATCTTAACACTGACCCTATCCTTAACCTTTAACTCTAAGCCTAACCCTTAACCCTACAGTAAGGAAGACCCTTAATGCTAATGGGATCCCTTATCCCTAACCCTAACACTACAGCTAAAAATAACCCTAACCTTGGATCCTTAAACCTAACCCCTAAAACTTACTTTAACCCCAAATCCTAACCCTAATCCTAAGCATTAAACCTAACCCTATCTCTTAACCCTAATGCTAGCCCTTACACTAACGCCTAGATCTAACACTAAATCTAACCTACCACCTAATTCTAACCTTAAGCACTAATGCTAACACTAACCCTGAACCCTAACCTACCCGTAACCCTTAACACTAACCCTATCCGTGAACCTTAACCCTGACCCTAACCATTATCCGCACCCAAGAATTTAACCCTGACCCTAACCCTAATCCTTAATGCTAACCCTAACACTAAACCCTAACCCTAAGCCCAACACTTATCCCTAATCCTATCCCTTAACCCTAACCTAACCCTAATGCTACCCCCTAAACGTAACCCTAACCGTGACCAGTAAACCTAACCCTAACCTCTAATTCAAACCATAGCACATAACTCTAACCCTAAAACTAACCCTAACCCTAACCCTAAGCCTAAACCCTAACTCTTAACCTTAACCCTAAGCGTTAACTCTCACGCTAACCTTTAATCCTAACCCTAATCCTAATCTTCAACCCTAAACCTAACACTTAACCCTAACCCTGTACCAAACCCTAACCCCTCATCTTAACCCTAACCGTAAACCTCAACCCGAAACCAAAGTGTAACCGTTAAACCTAAGAGTAACCTTTAACCCTAACCCTATTCCCTAACCCTAAGCCCTCACCCTAACACTAAACTTCATCCTTAACCCTAACCAGAATCCTAACCCTAAATCTAATTCTCAGACTTCTTGCTTTCTTAGAGTTTAGAAAGCCTGCAATCCTCCCATGCCATGCGTTAAAGGAGGTTCTACCACTGTGTCCTGCATGAAACCCACGGGCCCATACCCAGAGTATGATAGAGTGGGTTCCCGGGTACAATCCCAGCCCCCTAAACTCCCCCCGCCCGCCTAATGCAGACAGGACCCGTGTGCTAAGCATAAACAATACCTTTAACAGATAACCCTAACCCTGAACATAACACCCAACCCTGTTCCTATTTCTCCCCTTAACACGTAAACCTCACCGTGTGCATAACTTTAACCTCTTATCCTAACGTTAATGCATAACCCATTTCCTGAGAACTACCCCTATCCCATAATTCTAACCCTATCTCCTAGTCATCACTGTGACACCTAATCCCTAACCCTAATTCTAAACCGCTAACCCTAACCGTAACCCTACCTACAACCCTAACACTGACAGTAACCCTTACTTCTAACCCCAACGCTATGCCTAACAAAAACCCTAACCCTTCACCCTAACCCCTAAGCCTTACCCTAACCCTTAACCCTAATCCTAATCCTAACCATTAAACCTAACCCTAGCTCTTAAAGCTAACCCTAAACGTTACCCTCACGACGAGACCTAACCCTAACACTAACCTAACACCTTACCCTAACCAGAACCCCTAAAGCTAACCCTGAACCCTATCCCTAACCCTAGCAGTAAACTTTAACCCTAAACCTAAGCCCAACCCGTAACCCTAATACTATCCTTTTACCCTAAAACTAACCCCTAAACCTAACCCCTATACCTCACCCTAACTCTAACCCCAATCCTAATTCTAAACATACCCCTTCATAAAACACTAACTCCTAACCGCTAACCCTAACACTAACCAAAAACCCTAATCACTAATCCCTAACCCTAACGCTTAACCTCTACCCTAACCTTTAAACCTCACCCTAAATCTTAACACTGACCCTAACCTTAACCTTTAACTCTAAGCCTAACCCTTAAGCCTACAGTAAGGAAGACCCTTAATGCTAATGGGATCCCTTATCCCTAACCCTAACACTACAGCTAAAAATAACCCTAACCTTGGATCCTTAAACCTAACCCCTAACACTTACTTTAACCCCAAACCCTAACCCTAATCCTAAGCATTAAACCTAACCCTATCTCTTAACCCTAACGCTAGCCCTTAGCTTAACGCCTAGATCTAACCCTAAATCTAACCTACCGCCTAATCCTAACCTTAAGCCCTAATGCTAACACTAACCCTGAACCCTAAACCTACCCGTAACCCTTAACACTAACCCAATCCGTGAACCTTAACCCTGACCCTAACCATTACCCGCACCCAAGCATTTAACCCTGACCTAACCCTAATCCTTAATGCTAACCCTAACACTAAACCCTAACCCTAAGCCCAACACGTATCCCTAATCCTATCCCTTAACCCTAACCCTAACCCTAATGCTACCCCCTAAACCTAACCCTAACCGTGACCAGTAAACCTAACCCTAACCTCTAACACAAACCATAGCACATAACTCTAACCCTAAAACTAACCCTAACCCTAAACCCTAACTCTTAACCTTAACCCTAAGCGTTAACTCTCACGCTAACCTTTAATCCTAACCCTAATCCTAATCTTCAACCCTAAACCTAACACTTAACCCTAACCCTGTACCAAACCCTAAACCCTCATCTTAACCCTAAAAGTAAACCTCAACCCTAAACCACAGTGTAACCGTTACACCTAAGAGTAACCTATAACCCTAACCCTATTCCGTAACCCTAAGCCCTCACCCTAACACTAAACTTCATCCTTAACCCTAACCAGAATCCTAACCCTAAATCTAATTCTCAGACTTCTTGTTTTCTTAGAGTTTAGAAAGCCTGCAATCCTCCCATGCCATGTGTGAAAGGAGGCTCTACCACTGTGTCCTGCATGAAACCCACGGGCCCATACCCAGAGTATGATAGAGTGGGTTCCCGGGTACAATCCCAGCCCCCTAAACTCCCCCCGCCCGTCTAATGCAGACAGGGCCCGTGCGCTAAGCATAAACAATACCTTTAACAGATAACCCTAACCCTGAACATAACACCCAACCCTGTTCCTATTTCTCCCCTTAACACGTAAACCTCACCGTGCGCCTAACTTTAACCTCTTATCCTAACGTGAATGCATAACACATTTCCTGAGAACAACCCCTATCCCATAATTCTAACCCTATCTCCTAGTCATCACTGTGACACCTAATCCCTAACCCTAATTCTAAACCGCTAACCCTAACCGTAACCCTACCTACAACCCTAACACTGACAGTAACCCTTACTTCTAACCCCAACGCTATGCCTAACAAAAACCCTAACCCTTGACCCTAACCCTTCACCCTAACCCCTAAGCCTTACCCTAACCCTTAACCCTAATCCTAATCCTAACCATTAAACCTAACCCTAGCTCTTAAAGCTAACCCTAACACTTACCCTCACGACTAGACCTAACCCTGACACTAACCTAACACCTAACCCTAACCAGAACCCCTAAAGCTAACCCTGAACCCTAATCCTAACACTTGCAGTAAACTTTAACCCTAAACCTAAGCCCAACCCATAACCCTAATCCTATCCTTTTACCCTAAAACTAACCCCAAAACCTAACCCCTATACCTCACCCTAACTCTAACCCCAATCCTAATTCTAACCATACCCCTTCATAAAACACTAACTCCTAACCGCTAACACTAACACTAACCAAAAACCCTAATCACTAATCCCTAACCCTAACGCTTAAACTTTACCCTAACCATTAACCCTCACCCTAAATCTTAACACTGACCCTAACCTGAACCTTTAACTCTAAGCCTAACCCTTAACCCTACAGTAAGGAAGACCCTTAATGCTAATGGGATCCCTAATCCCTAACCCTAACACTACAGCTAAAATTAACCCTAACCTTTGATCCTTAAACCTAACCCCTAACACTTACTTTAACCCCAAACCTTACCCCTAATCCTAAGCATTAAACCTAACCCTATCTCTTAACCCTAACGGAAGCCTTAACCTAAGGCCTAGACCTAACCCTAAATCTAACCTACCGCCTAATCCTAACCTTAAGCCCTAATGCTAACTCTAACCCTGAACCCTAAACCTACCCGTAACCCTTAAAACTAACCCTATCCGTGAACCTTAACCCTCACCCTAACCATTACCCGCACCCAAGCATTTAACCCTGACCCTACCCCTAATCCTTAATGATAACCCTAACACTAAACCCTAACCCTAAGCCCAACACTTAACCCTAATCCTATCCCTTAACCCTAACCCTAACCCTAACCCTAATGCTAACCCCTAAACATAACCCTAACCGTGACCAGTAAACCTAAAGCTAACCTCTAACACAAACCATAGCACATAACTCTAACCCTAAAACTAACCCTAACCCTAACTCTAACCCTAAACCCTAACTCTTAACCTTAACCCTGAGCGTTAACTCTCACGCTAACCTTTAATCCTAACACTAATACTAATCTTCAACCCTAAACCTAACACTTAACCCTAACCCTGTACCTAACCCTAACCCCTCATCTTAACCCTAACCGTAAACCTCAACCCGAAACCAAAGTGTAACCGTTAAACCTAAGAGTAACCTTTAACCCTATCCCTAATCCCTAACCCTAAGCCCTCACCCTAACACTAAATTTCATCCTTAACCCTAACCATAATCCTAACCCTAAATCTAATTCTCAGACTTCTTGCTTTCTTAGAGTTTAGAAAGCCTGCAATCCTCCCATGCCATGCGTGAAAGGAGGCTCTACCACTGTGTCCTGCATGAAACCCACGGTCCCATACCCAGAGTATGATAGAGTGGGTTCCCGGGTACAATCCCAGCCCCCTAAACTCCGCCCGCCCGCCTAATGCAGACAGGGCCCATGCGCTAAGCATAAACAATACCTTTAACAGATAACCCTAACCCTGAACATAACACCCAACCCTGTTCCTATTTCTCCCCTTAACACGTAAACCTCACCGTGCGCCTAACTTTCACCTCTTATCCTAACGTTAATGCATAACCCATTTCCTGAGAACAACCCCTATCCCATAATTCTAACCCTATCTCCTAGTCTTCACTGTGACACCTAATCCCTAACAATAATTCTAAACCGCTAACCCTAACCGTAACCCTACCTACAACCCTAACACTGACAGTAACCCTTACATCTAACCCCAACGCTATGCCTAACAAAAACCCTAACCCTTGACCCTAACACTTCACCCTAACCCCTAAGCCTTACCCTAACCCTTAACCCTAATCCTAATCCTAACCATTAAACCTAACCCTAGCTCTTAAAGCTAACCCTAAACCTTACCCTCATGACTAGACCTAAACCTGACACTAATCTAACCCCTAAGCCTAACCAGAACCCCTAAAGCTAACCCTGAACCCTATCCCTAACCCTAGCAGTAAACTTTAACCCTAAACCTAAGCCCAGCCCGTAACCCTAATCCTGTCCTTTTACCCTAAAACTAACCCCTAAACCTAACCCCTATACCTCACCCTAACTCTAACCCCAATCCTAATTCTAACCATACCCCTTCATAAAACAGTAACTCCTAACCGCTAACCCTAACACTAACCAAAAACCCTAATGACTAATCCCTAACCCTAAGGCTTAACCTTTACCCTAACCGTTAACCCTCACCCTAAATCTTAACACTGACCCTAACCTTAACCTTTAACTCTAAGCCTAACACTTAACCGTACAGTAAGGAAGACCCTTAATGCTAATGGGATCCCTTATGCATAACCCTAACACTACAGGTAAAAAATAACCCTAACCTTGGATCCCTAAACCTAACCCCTAACACTTACTTTAACCCCAAACCCTAACCCTAATCCTAAGCATTAAACCTAACCCTATTTCTTAACCCTAACGCTAGCCCTTACCCTAACGCCTAGATGTAACCCTAAATCTAACCTACCGCCTAATCTTAACCTTAAGCCCTAATGCTAACTCTAACCCTGAACACTAAACCTACCCGTAACCCTTAACATTAACCCTATCCATGAACCTTAACCCTGACCCTAACCATTACCCGCACCCAAGCATTTAACCCTGACCCTAACCCTAATCCTTAATGCTAACCTTAACACTAAACCCTAACCCTAACCCCAACACTTATCCCTAATCCTATCCCTTAACCCTAACCCTAACCGTAATGCTACCCCCTAAACGTAACCCTAACCGTGACCATTAAACCCAACCCTAACCTCTAACACAAACCATAGCACATAACTCTAACCCTAAAACTAACACTAATCGTAACCCTAAACCCTAACTCTTAACCTTAACCCTAAGCGTTAAGTCTCACGCTAACCTTTAATCCTAACCCTAATCCTAATCTTCAACCCTAAACCTAACACTTAACCCTAACCCTGTACCAAACCCTAACCCCTCATCTTAACCCTAACCGTAAACCTCAACCCGAAACCAAAGTGTAACCGTTAAACCTAAGAGTAACCTTTAACCCTAACCCTAATCCCTAACCCTAAGCCCTCACCCTAACACTAAACTTCATCCTTAACCCTAACCAGAATCCTAACCCTAAATCTAATTCTCAGACTTCTTGCTTTCTTAGAGTTTAGAAAGCCTGCAATCCTCCCATGCCATGCGTGAAAGGAGGCTCTACCACTGTGTCCTGCATGAAACCCACGGGCCCATACCCAGAGTATGATAGAGTGGGTTCCCGGGTACAATCCCAGCCCCCTAAACTCCCCCCGCCCGCCTAATGCAGACAGGGCCCGTGCGCTAAGCATAAACAATACCTTTAACAGATAACCCTAACCCTGAACATAACACCCAACCCTGTTCCTATTTCTCCCCTTAACACGTAAACCTCACCGTGCGCCTAACTTTCACCTCTTATCCTAACGTTAATGCATAACCCATTTCCTGAGAACAACCCCTATCCCATAATTCTAACCCTATCTCCTAGTCATCACTGTGACACCTAATCCCTAACCCTAATTCTAAACCGCTAACCCTAACCGTAACCCTACCTACAACCCTAACACTGACAGTAACCCTTACTTCTAACCCCAACGCTATGCCTAACAAAAACCCTAACCCTTGACCCTAACCCTCACCCTAACCCCTAAGCCTTACCCTAACTCTTAACCCGAATCCTAATACTAACCATTAAACCTAACCCTAGCCCTTAAAGCTAACCCTAAACCTTACCCTCAAGACTAGACCTAACCCTGACACTAACCTAACACCTAACCCTAACCAGAACCCCTAAAGCTAACCCTGAACCCTATCCCTAACCCTAGCAGTAAACTTTAACCCTAAACCTAAGCCCAACCCGTAACCCTAATCCTATCCTTTACCCTAAAATTAACCCCTAAACCTAACCCCTATACCTCACCCTAACTCTAACCCCAATCCTAATTCTAACCATACCCCTTCATAAAACACTAACTCCTAACGGCTAACCCAAACATTAACCAAAAACCCTAATCACTAATCCCTAACCCTAACGCTTAACCTTTACCCTAACCGTTAACCCTCACCCTAAATCTTAACACTGACCCTAACCTTAACCTTTAACTCTAAGCCTAACCCTTAACCCTACGGTAAGGAAGACCCTTAATGCTAATGGGATCCCGTATCCCTAACCCTAACACTACAGCTAAAAATAACCCTAACCTTGGATCCTTAAACCTAACCCCTAACACTTACTTTAACCCCAAACCCTAACCCTAATCCTAAGCATGAAACCTAACCCTATCTCTTAACCCTAACGCTAGCCCTTACCTTAACGCCTAGATCTAACCCTAAATCTAACCTACCGCCTAATCCTAACCTTAAGCCCTAATGCTAACACTAACCCTGAACCCTAAACCTACCCGTAACCCTTAACACTAACCCAATCCGTGAACCTTAACCCTGACCCTAACCATTACCCGCACCCAAGCATTTAACCCTGACCTAACCCTAATCCTTAATGCTAACCCTAACACTAAACCCTAACCCTAAGCCCAACACGTATCCCTAATCCTATCCCTTAACCCTAACCCTAACCCTAATGCTACCCCCTAAACCTAACCCTAACCATGACCAGTAAACCTAACCCTAACCTCTAACACAAACCATAGCACATAACTCTAACCCTAAAACTAACCCTAACCCTAAACCCTAACTCTTAACCTTAACCCTAAGCGTTTACTCACACGCTAACCTTTAATCCTAACGCTAATCCTAATCTTCAACCCTAAACCTAACACTTAACCCTAACCCTGTACCAAACCCTAACCCCTCATCTTAACCCTAACCGTAAACCTCAACCCTAAACCAAAGTGTAACCGTTAAACCTAAGAGTAACCTTTAACCCTATCCCTAATCCCTAACCCTAAGCCCTCAACCTAACACTAAACATCATCCTTAACCCTAACCAGAATCCTAACCCTAAATCTAATTCTCAGACCTCTTGCTTTCTTAGAGTTTAGAAAGCCTGCAATCCTCCCATGCCATGCGTGAAAGGAGGCTCTACCACTGTGTCCTGCATGAAACCCACGGGCCCATACCCAGAGTATGATAGAGTGGGTTCCCGGGTACAATCCCAGCCCCCTAAACTCCCCCCGCCCGCCTAATGCAGACAGGGCCCGTGCGCTAAGCATAAACAATACCTTTAACAGATAACCCTAACCCTGAACATAACACCCAACCCTGTTCCTATTTCTCCCCTTAACACGTAAACCTCACCGTGGGCCTAACTTTAACCTCTTATCCTAACGTGAATGCATCACCCATTTCCTGAGAACAACCCCTATCCCATAATTCTAACCCTATCTCCTAGTCATCACTGTGACACCTAATCCCTAACCCTAATTCTAAACCGCTAACCCTAACCGTAACGCTACCTACAACCCTAACACTGACAGGAACCCTTACGTCTAACCCCAACGCTATGCCTAACAAAAACCCTAACCCTTGACCCCAACCCTTCACCCTAACCCCTAAGCCTTACCCTAACCCTTAACCCGAATCCTAATCCTAACCATTATACCTAACCCTAGCTCTTAAAGCTAACCCTAAACCTTACCCTCACGACGAGACCTAACCCTGACACTAACCTAACACCTAACCCTAACCAGAAGCCCTAAAGCTAACCCTGAACCCTATCCCTAACCCTAGCAGTAAACTTTAACCCTAAACCTAAGCCCAACTGGTAACACTAATCCTAACCTTTTACCCTAAAACTAACCCCTAAACCTAACCCCTATACCTCACCCTAACTCTAACCCCAATCCTAATTCTAACCATACCCCTTCATAAAACACTAACTCCTAACCGCTAACCCTAACACTAACCAAAAACCCTAATCACTAATCCCTAACCCTAACGCTTAACCTTTACCCTAACCGTTAACCCTCACCCTAAATCTTAACACTGACCCTAACCTTAACCTTTAACTCTAAGCCTAACCCTTAACCGTACAGTAAGGAAGACCCTTAATGCTAATGGGATCCCTTATCCCTAACCCTAACACTACAGCTAAAAATAACCCTAACCTTGGATCCTTAAACCTAACCCCTAACACTTACTTTAACCCCAAACCCTAACCCTAATCCTAAGCATTAAACCTAACCCTATCTCTTAACCCTAACGCTAGCCCTTACCCTAACGCCTAGATCTAACCCTAAATCTAACCTACCGCCTAATCCTAACCTTAAGCCCTAATGCTAACACAAACCCTGAACCCTAAATCTACCCGTAACCCTTAACACTAACCCTATTCGTGAACCTAAAACCTGACCCTAACCATTACCCGCACCCAAGCATTTAACCCTGACCCTAACCCTAATCCTTAATGCTAACATTAACACTAAACCCTAACCCTAAGCCCAACACTTAACCCTAAACCTATCCCTTAACCCTAAGCCTAACCCTAACCCTAATGCTACCCCCTTAATGTAACCGTAACCGTGACCAGTAAACTTAACCCTAACCTCTAACACAAACCATAGCACATAACTCTAACCCTAAAACTAAACCTAAACCTAAACCTAACCCTAAACCCTAACTCTTAACCTTAACCCTAAGCGTTAACGCTCATGCTAACCTTTAATCCTAACCCTAATCCTAATCTTCAACCCTAAACCTAACACTTAACCCTAACCCTGTACCAAAACCTAACCCCTCATCTTAGCCCTAACCGTAAACCTCAACCCTAAACCAAAGTGTAACCGTTAAACCTAAGAGTAACCTTTAACCCTAACCCTAACCCTAACCCTAACCCTAACCTTAACCCCTAATGCTAACTCTAACCCTGAACACTAAACCTACCCGTAACCCTTAACATTAACCCTATCCATGAACCTTAACCCTGACCCTAACCATTACCCGCACCCAAGCATTTAACCCTGACCCTAACCCTAATCCTTAATGCTAACCTTAACACTAAACCCTAACCCTAACCCCAACACTTATCCCTAATCCTATCCCTTAACCCTAACCCTAACCGTAATGCTACCCCCTAAACGTAACCCTAACCGTGACCATTAAACCCAACCCTAACCTCTAACACAAACCATAGCACATAACTCTAACCCTAAAACTAACACTAATCGTAACCCTAAACCCTAACTCTTAACCTTAACCCTAAGCGTTAAGTCTCACGCTAACCTTTAATCCTAACCCTAATCCTAATCTTCAACCCTAAACCTAACACTTAACCCTAACCCTGTACCAAACCCTAACCCCTCATCTTAACCCTAACCGTAAACCTCAACCCGAAACCAAAGTGTAACCGTTAAACCTAAGAGTAACCTTTAACCCTAACCCTAATCCCTAACCCTAAGCCCTCACCCTAACACTAAACTTCATCCTTAACCCTAACCAGAATCCTAACCCTAAATCTAATTCTCAGACTTCTTGCTTTCTTAGAGTTTAGAAAGCCTGCAATCCTCCCATGCCATGCGTGAAAGGAGGCTCTACCACTGTGTCCTGCATGAAACCCACGGGCCCATACCCAGAGTATGATAGAGTGGGTTCCCGGGTACAATCCCAGCCCCCTAAACTCCCCCCGCCCGCCTAATGCAGACAGGGCCCGTGCGCTAAGCATAAACAATACCTTTAACAGATAACCCTAACCCTGAACATAACACCCAACCCTGTTCCTATTTCTCCCCTTAACACGTAAACCTCACCGTGCGCCTAACTTTAACCTCTTAACCTAACGTTAATGCATAACCCATTTCCTGAGAACAACCCCTATCCCATAATTGTAACCCTATCTCCTAGTCATCACTGTGACACCTAATCCCTAACCCTAATTCTAAACCGCTAACCCTAACCGTAACCCTACCTACAACCCTAACACTGACAGTAACACTTACTTCTAACCCCAACGCTATGCCTAACAAAAACCCTAACCCTTGACCCTAACCCTTCACCCTAACCCCTAAGCCTTACCCTAACCCTTAACCCTAATCCTAATCCTAACCATTAAACCTAACCCTAGCTCTTAAGGCTAACCCTAAAACTTACCCTCACGACTAGACCTAACCCTGACACTAACCTAACACCTAACCCTAACCAGAACCCCTAAAGTTAACCCTGAACCCTATCCCTAACCCTAGCAGTAAACTTTAACCCTAAACCTAAGCCCAACCCGTAACCCTAATCCTATCCTTTTACCATAAAACTAACCCCTAAACCTAACCCCTATATCTCACCCTA
This sequence comes from Eulemur rufifrons, assembly GCF_041146395.1. Classification (NCBI taxonomy): domain Eukaryota; kingdom Metazoa; phylum Chordata; class Mammalia; order Primates; family Lemuridae; genus Eulemur; species Eulemur rufifrons. The sequence continues at coordinate 381,736 of NW_027182840.1, forward strand.
ACTCTAAACCCAATCCTAATTCTAACCATACCCCTTCATAAAACACTAACTCCTAACCGCTAACCCAAACACTAACCAAAAACCCTAATCACTAATTCCTAACCCTAACGCTTAACCTTTACCCTAACCGTTAACCCTCACCCTAAATCTTAACACTGACCCTAACCTTAACCTTTAACTCCAAGCCTAACCCTTAACCCTACAGTAAGGAAGACCCTTAATGCTAATGGGATCCCTTATCCCTAACCCTAACACTACAGCTAAAAATAACCCTAACCTTGGATCCTTAAACCTAACCCCTAACACTTACTTTAACCCCAAACCCTAACCCTAATCGTAAGCATTAAACCTAACCCTATCTCTTAACCCTAACGGTAGCCCTTACCCTAACGCCTAGATCTAACCCTAAATCTAACCTACCGCCTAATCTTAACCTTAAGCCCTAATGCTAACTCTAACCCTGAACCCTAAACCTACCCGTAACCCTTAACACTAACCCTATCCGTGAACCTTAACCCTGACCCTAACCATTACCCGCACCCAAGCATTTAACCCTGACCCTACCCCTAATCCTTAATGCTAACCCTAACACTAAACCCTAACCCTAAGCCCAACACTTATACCTAATCCTATCCCTTAACCCTAACCCTAACCCTAATGCTACCCCCTAAACGTAACCCTAACCGTGACCATTAAACCCAACCCTAACCTCTAACACAAAACATAGCACATAACTCTAACCCTAAAACTAACCCTAACCCTAACCCTAACCCTAAACCCTAACTCTTAACCTTAACCCTAAGCGTTAACTCTCACGCTAACCTTTAATCCTAACCCTAATCCTAATCTTCAACCCTAAACCTAACACTTAACCCTAACCCTGTACCAAACCCTAACCCCTCATCTTAACCCTAACCGTAAACCTCAACCCGAAACCAAAGTGTAACCGTTAAACCTAAGAGTAACCTTTAACCCTAACCCTAATCCCTAACCCTAAGCCCTCACCCTAACACTAAACTTCATCCTTAACCCTAACCAGAATCCTAACTCTAAATCTAATTCTCAGACTTCTTGCTTTCTTAGAGTTTAGAAAGCCTGCAATCCTCCCATGCCATGCGTGAAAGGAGGCTCTACCACTGTGTCCTGCATGAAACCCACGGGCCCATACCCAGAGTATGATAGAGTGGGTTCCCGGGTACAATCCCAGCCCCCTAAACTCCCCCCGCCCGCCTAATGCAGACAGGGCCCGTGCGCTAAGCATAAACAATACCTTTAACAGATAACCCTAACCCTGAACATAACACCCAACCCTGTTCCTATTTCTCCCCTTAACACGTAAACCTCACCGTGCGCCTAACTTTCACCTCTTATCCTAACGTTAATGCATAACCCATTTCCTGAGAACAACCCCTATCCCATAATTCTAACCCTATCTCCTAGTCATCACTGTGACACCTAATCCCTAACCCTAATTCTAAACCGCTAACCCTAACCGTAACCCTACCTACAACCCTAACACTGACAGTAACCCTTACTTCTAACCCCAACGCTATGCCTAACAAAAACCCTAACCCTTGACCCTAACCCTTCACCCTAACCCCTAAGCCTTACCCTAACCCTTAACCCTAATCCTAATCCTAACCATTAAACCTAACCCTCGCTCTTATAGCTAACCCTAAACCTTACCCTCACGACTAGACCTAACCCTGACACTAACCTAACACCTAACACTAACCAGAACCCCTAAAGCTAACCCTGAACCCTATCCCTAAACCTAGCAGTAAACTTTAACCCTAAATCGAAACCCAACCCGTAACCCTAATCCTATCCTTTTACCCTAAAAGTCACCCCTAAACCTAACACCTATACCTCACCCTAACTCTAACCCCAGTCCTAATTCTAACCATACCCCTTCATAAAACACTATCTCCTAACCGTTAACCCTAACACTAACCAAAAACCCTAATCACTAATCCCTAACCCTAACGCTTAACCTTTACCCTAACCGTTAACCCTCACGCTAAATCTTAACACTGACCCTAACCTGAACCTTTAACTCTAAGCCGAACCCTTAACCCTACAGTAAGGAAGACCCTTAATGCTAATGGGATCCCTTATCCCTAACCCTAACACTACAGCTAAAAATAACCCTAACCTTGGATCCTTAAACCTAACCCCTAACACTTACTTTAACCCCAAACCCTAACCCTAATCCTAAGCATTCAACCTAACCCTATCTCTTAACCCTAACGCTAGCCCTTACACTAACGCCTAGATCTAACCCTAAATCTAACCTACCGCCTAATCCTAACCTTAAGCCCTAATGCTAACTCTAACCCTGAACCCTAAACCTACCCGTAACCCTTAACACTAACCCTATCCGTGAACCTTAACCCTGACCCTAACCATTACCCGCACCCAAGCATTTAACCCTGACCTAACCCTAATCCTTAATGCTAACCCTAACACTAAACCCTAACCCTAAGCCCAACACGTATCCCTAATCCTATCCCTTAACCCTAACCCTAACCCTAATGCTACCCCCTAAACCTAACCCTAACCGTGACCAGTAAACCTAACCCTAACCTCTAACACAAACCATAGCACATAACTCTAACCCTAAAACTAACCCTAACCCTAAACCCTAACTCTTAACCTTAACCCTAAGCGTTAACTCTCACGCTAACCTTTAATCCTAACCCTAATCCTAATCTTCAACCCTAAACCTAACACTTAACCCTAATCCTGTACCTAACCCTAACCCCTGATCTTAACCCTAACCGTAAACCTCAACCCGAAACCAAAGTGTAACCGTTAAACCTAAGAGTAACCTTTAACCCTATCCCTAATCCCTAACCCTAAGACCTCACCCTAACACTAAACTTCATCCTTAACCCTAACCAGAATCCTATCCCTAAATCTAATTCTCAGACTTCTTGCTTTCTTAGAGTTTAGAAAGCCTGCAATCCTCCCATGCCATGTGTGAAAGGAGGCTCTACCACTGTGTCCTGCATGAAACCCACGGGCCCATACCCAGAGTATGATAGAGTGGGTTCCCGGGTACAATCCCAGCCCCCTAAACTCCCCCCGCCCGCCTAATGCAGACAGGGCCCGTGCGCTAAGCATAAACAATACCTTTAACAGATAACCCTAACCCTGAACATAACACCCAACCCTGTTCCTATTTCTCCCCTTAACACGTAAACCTCACCGTGCGCCTAACTTTAACCTCTTATCCTAACGTGAATGCATAACACATTTCCTGAGAACAACCCCTATCCCATAATTCTAACCCTATCTCCTAGTCATCACTGTGACACCTAATCCCTAACCCTAATTCTAAACCGCTAACCCTAACCGTAACCCTACCTACAACCCTAACACTGACAGTAACCCTTACTTCTAACCCCAACGCTATGCCTAACAAAAACCCTAACCCTTCACCCTAACCCTTCACCCTAAGCCCTAAGCCTTACCCTAACCCTTAACCCTAATCCTAATCCTAACCATTAAACCTAACCCTAGCTCTTAAAGCTAACCCTAACACTTACCCTCACGACTAGACCTAACCCTGACACTAACCTAACACCTAACCCTAACCAGAACCCCTAAAGCTAACCCTGAACCCTAATCCTAACACTTGCAGTAAACTTTAACCCTAAACCTAAGCCCAACCCGTAACCCTAATCCTATCCTTTTACCCTAAAACTAACCCCAAAACCTAACCCCTATACCTCACCCTAACTCTAACCCCAATCCTAATTCTAACCATACCCCTTCATAAAACACTAACTCCTAACCGCTAACACTAACACTAACCAAAAACCCTAATCACTAATCCCTAACCCTAACGCTTAACCTTTACCCTAACCGTTAACCCTCACCCTAAATCTTAACACTGACCCTAACCTTAACCTTTAACTCTAAGCCGAACCCTTAACCCTACAGTAAGGAAGACCCTTAATGCTAATGGGATCCCTTATCCCTAACCCTAACACTACAGCTAAAAACAACCCTAACCTTGGATCCTTAAACCTAACCCCTAACACTTACTTTAACCCCAAACCCTAACCCTAATCGTAAGCATTAAACCTAACCCTATCTCTTAACCCTAACGGTAGCCCTTACCCTAACGCCTAGATCTAACCCTAAATCTAACCTACCGCCTAATCCTAACCTTAAGCCCTAATGCTAACACAAACCCTGAACCCTAAATCTACCCGTAACCCTTAACACTAACCCTATTCGTGAACCTAAAACCTGACCCTAACCATTACCCGCACCCAAGCATTTAACCCTGACCCTAACCCTAATCCTTAATGCTAACATTAACACTAAACCCTAACCCTAAGCCCAACACTTAACCCTAAACCTATCCCTTAACCCTAAGCCTAACCCTAACCCTAATGCTACCCCCTTAATGTAACCGTAACCGTGACCAGTAAACTTAACCCTAACCTCTAACACAAACCATAGCACATAACTCTAACCCTAAAACTAAACCTAAACCTAAACCTAACCCTAAACCCTAACTCTTAACCTTAACCCTAAGCGTTAACGCTCATGCTAACCTTTAATCCTAACCCTAATCCTAATCTTCAACCCTAAACCTAACACTTAACCCTAACCCTGTACCAAAACCTAACCCCTCATCTTAGCCCTAACCGTAAACCTCAACCCTAAACCAAAGTGTAACCGTTAAACCTAAGAGTAACCTTTAACCCTAACCCTAACCCTAACCCTAACCCTAACCTTAACCCCTAATGCTAACTCTAACCCTGAACACTAAACCTACCCGTAACCCTTAACATTAACCCTATCCATGAACCTTAACCCTGACCCTAACCATTACCCGCACCCAAGCATTTAACCCTGACCCTAACCCTAATCCTTAATGCTAACCTTAACACTAAACCCTAACCCTAACCCCAACACTTATCCCTAATCCTATCCCTTAACCCTAACCCTAACCGTAATGCTACCCCCTAAACGTAACCCTAACCGTGACCATTAAACCCAACCCTAACCTCTAACACAAACCATAGCACATAACTCTAACCCTAAAACTAACACTAATCGTAACCCTAAACCCTAACTCTTAACCTTAACCCTAAGCGTTAAGTCTCACGCTAACCTTTAATCCTAACCCTAATCCTAATCTTCAACCCTAAACCTAACACTTAACCCTAACCCTGTACCAAACCCTAACCCCTCATCTTAACCCTAACCGTAAACCTCAACCCGAAACCAAAGTGTAACCGTTAAACCTAAGAGTAACCTTTAACCCTAACCCTAATCCCTAACCCTAAGCCCTCACCCTAACACTAAACTTCATCCTTAACCCTAACCAGAATCCTAACCCTAAATCTAATTCTCAGACTTCTTGCTTTCTTAGAGTTTAGAAAGCCTGCAATCCTCCCATGCCATGCGTGAAAGGAGGCTCTACCACTGTGTCCTGCATGAAACCCACGGGCCCATACCCAGAGTATGATAGAGTGGGTTCCCGGGTACAATCCCAGCCCCCTAAACTCCCCCCGCCCGCCTAATGCAGACAGGGCCCGTGCGCTAAGCATAAACAATACCTTTAACAGATAACCCTAACCCTGAACATAACACCCAACCCTGTTCCTATTTCTCCCCTTAACACGTAAACCTCACCGTGCGCCTAACTTTAACCTCTTAACCTAACGTTAATGCATAACCCATTTCCTGAGAACAACCCCTATCCCATAATTCTAACCCTATCTCCTAGTCATCACTGTGACACCTAATCCCTAACCCTAATTCTAAACCGCTAACCCTAACCGTAACCCTACCTACAACCCTAACACTGACAGTAACACTTACTTCTAACCCCAACGCTATGCCTAACAAAAACCCTAACCCTTGACCCTAACCCTTCACCCTAACCCCTAAGCCTTACCCTAACCCTTAACCCTAATCCTAATCCTAACCATTAAACCTAACCCTAGCTCTTAAGGCTAACCCTAAAACTTACCCTCACGACTAGACCTAACCCTGACACTAACCTAACACCTAACCCTAACCAGAACCCCTAAAGTTAACCCTGAACCCTATCCCTAACCCTAGCAGTAAACTTTAACCCTAAACCTAAGCCCAACCCGTAACCCTAATCCTATCCTTTTACCATAAAACTAACCCCTAAACCTAACCCCTATATCTCACCCTAACTCTAAACCCAATCCTAATTCTAACCATACCCCTTCATAAAACACTAACTCCTAACCGCTAACCCAAACACTAACCAAAAACCCTAATCACTAATTCCTAACCCTAACGCTTAACCTTTACCCTAACCGTTAACCCTCACCCTAAATCTTAACACTGACCCTAACCTTAACCTTTAACTCCAAGCCTAACCCTTAACCCTACAGTAAGGAAGACCCTTAATGCTAATGGGATCCCTTATCCCTAACCCTAACACTACAGCTAAAAATAACCCTAACCTTGGATCCTTAAACCTAACCCCTAACACTTACTTTAACCCCAAACCCTAACCCTAATCGTAAGCATTAAACCTAACCCTATCTCTTAACCCTAACGGTAGCCCTTACCCTAACGCCTAGATCTAACCCTAAATCTAACCTACCGCCTAATCTTAACCTTAAGCCCTAATGCTAACTCTAACCCTGAACCCTAAACCTACCCGTAACCCTTAACACTAACCCTATCCGTGAACCTTAACCCTGACCCTAACCATTACCCGCACCCAAGCATTTAACCCTGACCCTACCCCTAATCCTTAATGCTAACCCTAACACTAAACCCTAACCCTAAGCCCAACACTTATACCTAATCCTATCCCTTAACCCTAACCCTAACCCTAATGCTACCCCCTAAACGTAACCCTAACCGTGACCATTAAACCCAACCCTAACCTCTAACACAAAACATAGCACATAACTCTAACCCTAAAACTAACCCTAACCCTAACCCTAACCCTAAACCCTAACTCTTAACCTTAACCCTAAGCGTTAACTCTCACGCTAACCTTTAATCCTAACCCTAATCCTAATCTTCAACCCTAAACCTAACACTTAACCCTAACCCTGTACCAAACCCTAACCCCTCATCTTAACCCTAACCGTAAACCTCAACCCGAAACCAAAGTGTAACCGTTAAACCTAAGAGTAACCTTTAACCCTAACCCTAATCCCTAACCCTAAGCCCTCACCCTAACACTAAACTTCATCCTTAACCCTAACCAGAATCCTAACTCTAAATCTAATTCTCAGACTTCTTGCTTTCTTAGAGTTTAGAAAGCCTGCAATCCTCCCATGCCATGCGTGAAAGGAGGCTCTACCACTGTGTCCTGCATGAAACCCACGGGCCCATACCCAGAGTATGATAGAGTGGGTTCCCGGGTACAATCCCAGCCCCCTAAACTCCCCCCGCCCGCCTAATGCAGACAGGGCCCGTGCGCTAAGCATAAACAATACCTTTAACAGATAACCCTAACCCTGAACATAACACCCAACCCTGTTCCTATTTCTCCCCTTAACACGTAAACCTCACCGTGCGCCTAACTTTCACCTCTTATCCTAACGTTAATGCATAACCCATTTCCTGAGAACAACCCCTATCCCATAATTCTAACCCTATCTCCTAGTCATCACTGTGACACCTAATCCCTAACCCTAATTCTAAACCGCTAACCCTAACCGTAACCCTACCTACAACCCTAACACTGACAGTAACCCTTACTTCTAACCCCAACGCTATGCCTAACAAAAACCCTAACCCTTGACCCTAACCCTTCACCCTAACCCCTAAGCCTTACCCTAACCCTTAACCCTAATCCTAATCCTAACCATTAAACCTAACCCTCGCTCTTATAGCTAACCCTAAACCTTACCCTCACGACTAGACCTAACCCTGACACTAACCTAACACCTAACACTAACCAGAACCCCTAAAGCTAACCCTGAACCCTATCCCTAAACCTAGCAGTAAACTTTAACCCTAAATCGAAACCCAACCCGTAACCCTAATCCTATCCTTTTACCCTAAAAGTCACCCCTAAACCTAACACCTATACCTCACCCTAACTCTAACCCCAGTCCTAATTCTAACCATACCCCTTCATAAAACACTATCTCCTAACCGTTAACCCTAACACTAACCAAAAACCCTAATCACTAATCCCTAACCCTAACGCTTAACCTTTACCCTAACCGTTAACCCTCACGCTAAATCTTAACACTGACCCTAACCTGAACCTTTAACTCTAAGCCGAACCCTTAACCCTACAGTAAGGAAGACCCTTAATGCTAATGGGATCCCTTATCCCTAACCCTAACACTACAGCTAAAAATAACCCTAACCTTGGATCCTTAAACCTAACCCCTAACACTTACTTTAACCCCAAACCCTAACCCTAATCCTAAGCATTCAACCTAACCCTATCTCTTAACCCTAACGCTAGCCCTTACACTAACGCCTAGATCTAACCCTAAATCTAACCTACCGCCTAATCCTAACCTTAAGCCCTAATGCTAACTCTAACCCTGAACCCTAAACCTACCCGTAACCCTTAACACTAACCCTATCCGTGAACCTTAACCCTGACCCTAACCATTACCCGCACCCAAGCATTTAACCCTGACCTAACCCTAATCCTTAATGCTAACCCTAACACTAAACCCTAACCCTAAGCCCAACACGTATCCCTAATCCTATCCCTTAACCCTAACCCTAACCCTAATGCTACCCCCTAAACCTAACCCTAACCGTGACCAGTAAACCTAACCCTAACCTCTAACACAAACCATAGCACATAACTCTAACCCTAAAACTAACCCTAACCCTAAACCCTAACTCTTAACCTTAACCCTAAGCGTTAACTCTCACGCTAACCTTTAATCCTAACCCTAATCCTAATCTTCAACCCTAAACCTAACACTTAACCCTAATCCTGTACCTAACCCTAACCCCTGATCTTAACCCTAACCGTAAACCTCAACCCGAAACCAAAGTGTAACCGTTAAACCTAAGAGTAACCTTTAACCCTATCCCTAATCCCTAACCCTAAGACCTCACCCTAACACTAAACTTCATCCTTAACCCTAACCAGAATCCTATCCCTAAATCTAATTCTCAGACTTCTTGCTTTCTTAGAGTTTAGAAAGCCTGCAATCCTCCCATGCCATGTGTGAAAGGAGGCTCTACCACTGTGTCCTGCATGAAACCCACGGGCCCATACCCAGAGTATGATAGAGTGGGTTCCCGGGTACAATCCCAGCCCCCTAAACTCCCCCCGCCCGCCTAATGCAGACAGGGCCCGTGCGCTAAGCATAAACAATACCTTTAACAGATAACCCTAACCCTGAACATAACACCCAACCCTGTTCCTATTTCTCCCCTTAACACGTAAACCTCACCGTGCGCCTAACTTTAACCTCTTATCCTAACGTGAATGCATAACACATTTCCTGAGAACAACCCCTATCCCATAATTCTAACCCTATCTCCTAGTCATCACTGTGACACCTAATCCCTAACCCTAATTCTAAACCGCTAACCCTAACCGTAACCCTACCTACAACCCTAACACTGACAGTAACCCTTACTTCTAACCCCAACGCTATGCCTAACAAAAACCCTAACCCTTCACCCTAACCCTTCACCCTAAGCCCTAAGCCTTACCCTAACCCTTAACCCTAATCCTAATCCTAACCATTAAACCTAACCCTAGCTCTTAAAGCTAACCCTAACACTTACCCTCACGACTAGACCTAACCCTGACACTAACCTAACACCTAACCCTAACCAGAACCCCTAAAGCTAACCCTGAACCCTAATCCTAACACTTGCAGTAAACTTTAACCCTAAACCTAAGCCCAACCCGTAACCCTAATCCTATCCTTTTACCCTAAAACTAACCCCAAAACCTAACCCCTATACCTCACCCTAACTCTAACCCCAATCCTAATTCTAACCATACCCCTTCATAAAACACTAACTCCTAACCGCTAACACTAACACTAACCAAAAACCCTAATCACTAATCCCTAACCCTAACGCTTAACCTTTACCCTAACCGTTAACCCTCACCCTAAATCTTAACACTGACCCTAACCTTAACCTTTAACTCTAAGCCGAACCCTTAACCCTACAGTAAGGAAGACCCTTAATGCTAATGGGATCCCTTATCCCTAACCCTAACACTACAGCTAAAAACAACCCTAACCTTGGATCCTTAAACCTAACCCCTAACACTTACTTTAACCCCAAACCCTAACCCTAATCCTAAGCATTCAACCTAACCCTATCTCTTAACCCTAACGCTAGCCCTTACACTAACGCCTAGATCTAACCCTAAATCTAACCTACCGCCTAATCCTAACCTTAAGCCCTAATGCTAACTCTAACCCTGAACCCTAAACCTACCCGTAACCCTTAACACTAACCCTATCCGTGAACCTTAACCCTGATCCTAACCATTACCCGCACCCAAGCATTTAAACCTGACCCTACCCCTAATCCTTAATGATAACCCTAACACTAAACCCTAACCCTAAGCCCAACACTTAACCCTAATCCTATCCCTTAACCCTAATCCTAACCCTAACCCTAATGCTACCCCCTAAACGTAACCCTAACCGTGACCAGTAAACCTAACCCTAACCTCTAACACAAACCATAGCACATAACTCGAACCCTAAAACTAACCCTAACCCTAACCCTAACCCTAAACCCTAACTCTTAACCTTAACCCTAAGCGTTAACGCTCACGCTAACCTTTAATCCTAACCCTAATCCTAATCTTCAACCCTAAACCTAACACTTAACCCTAACCCTGTACCAAACCCTAACCCCTCATCTTAACCCTAACCGTAAACCTCAACCCGAAACCAAAGTGTAACCGTTAAACCTAAGAGTAACCTTTAACCCTAACCCTAATCCCTAACCCTAAGCCCTCACCCTAACACTAAACTTCATCCTTCACCCTAACCATAATCCTAACCCTAAATCTAATTCTGAGACTTCTTGCTTTCTTAGAGTTTAGAAAGCCTGCAATCCTCCCATGCCATGCGTGAAAGGAGGCTCTACCACTGTGTCCGGCATGAAACCCACGGGCCCATACCCAGAGTATGATAGAGTGGGTTCCCGGGTACAATCCCAGCCCCCTAAACTCCCCCCGCCCGCCTAATGCAGACAGGGCCCGTGCGCTAAGCATAAACAATACCTTTAACAGATAACCCTAACCCTGAACATAACACCCAACCCTGTTCCTATTTCTCCCCTTAACACGTAAACCTCACCGTGCGCCTAACTTTCACCTCTTATCCTAACGTTAATGCATAACCCATTTCCTGAGAACAACCCCTATCCCATAATTCTAACCCTATCTCCTAGTCATCACTGTGACACCTAATCCCTAACCCTAATTCTAAACCGCTAACCCTAACCGTAACCCTACCTACAACCCTAACACTGACAGTAACCCTTACTTCTAACCCCAACGCTATGCCTAACAAAAACCCTAACCCTTGACCCCAACCCTTCACCCTAACCCCTAAGCCTTACCCTAACCCTTAACCCTAATCCTAATCCTAACCATTAAAGCTAACCCTAGCTCTTAAAGCTAACCCTAAAACTTACCCTCACGACGAGACCTAACCCTGACACTAACCTAACACCTAACCCTAACCAGAACCCCTAAAGCTAACCCTGAACCCTAATACTAACCCTAGCAGTAAACTTTAACCCTAAACCTAAGCCCAACCCGTAACACTAATCCTATCCTTTTACCCTAAAACTAACCCCAAAACCTAAACCCTATACCTCACCCTAACTCTAACCCCATCCTAATTCTAACCATACCCCTTCATAAAACACTAACTCTTAACTGCTAACCCTAACACTAACCAAAAACCCTAATGACTAATCCCTAACCCTAACGCTTAACCTTTACCCTAACCGTTAACCCTCACCCTAAGTCTTAACACTGACCCTAACCTTAACATTTAACTCTAAGCCTAACCCTTAACCCTACAGTAAGGAAGACCCTTAATGCTAATGGGATCCCTTATCCCTAACCCTAACACTACAGCTAAAAATAACCCTAACCTTTGATCCTTAAACCTAACCCCTAACACTTACTTTAACCCCAAACCCTAACCCTAATCCTAAGCATTAAATCTAACCCTATCTCTTAACCCTAACGCTAGCCCTTACCCTAACCCCTAGATCTAACCGTAAATCTAACCTACCGCCTAATCCTAACCTTAAGCCCTAATGCTAACTCTAATCCTGAACCTTAAACCTACCCGTAACCCTTAAAACTAACCCTATCCGTGAACCTTAACCCTCACCCTAACCATTACCCGCACCCAAGCATTTAACCCTGACCCTACCCCTAATCCTTAATGATAACCCTAACACTAAACCCTAACCCTAAGCCCAACACTTAACCCTAATCCTATCCCTTATCCCTAACCCTAACCCTAACCCTAATGCTAACCCCTAAACATAACCCTAACTGTGACCAGTAAACCTAAAGCTAACGTCTAACACAAACCATAGCACATAACTCTAACCCTAAAACTAACCCTAACCCTAACTCTAACCCTAAACCCTAACTCTTAACCTTAACCCTAAGCGTTAACTCTCACGCTAACCTTTAATCCTAACCCTAATCCTAATCTTCAACCCTAAACCTAACACTTAACCCTAACCCTGTACCTAACCCTAACCCCTCATCTTAACCCTTACCGTAAACCTCAACGCGAAACCAAAGTGTAACCGTTAAACCTAAGAGTAACCTTTAACCCTAACCCTAATCCCTAACCCTAAGCCCTCACCCTAACACTAAATTTCATCCTTAACCCTAACCATAATCCTAACCCTAAATCTAATTCTCAGACTTCTTGCTTTCTTAGAGTTTAGAAAGCCTGCAATCCTCCCATGCCATGCGTGAAAGGAGGCTCTACCACTGTGTCCTGCATGAAACCCACGGGCCCATACCCAGAGTATGATAGAGTGGGTTCCCGGGTACAATCCCAGCCCCCTAAACTCCCCCCGCCCGCCTAATGCAGACAGGGCCCGTGCGCTAAGCATAAACAATACCTTTAACAGATAACCCTAACCCTGAACATAACACCCAACCCTGTTCCTATTTCTCCCCTTAACACGTAAACCTCACCGTGCGCCTAACTTTCACCTCTTATCCTAACGTTAATGCATAACCTATTTCCTGAGAACAACCCCTATCCCATAATTCTAACCCTATCTCCTAGTCATCACTGTGACACCTAATCCCTAACCCTAATTCTAAACCGCTAACCCTAACCGTAACCCTACCTACAACCCTAACACTGACAGTAACCCTTACTTCTAACCCCAACGCTATGCCTAACAAAAACCCTAACCCTTGACCCTAACCCTTCACCCTAACCCCTAAGCCTTACCCTAACCCTTAACCCTAATCCTAATCCTAACCATTAAACCTAACCCTAGCTCTTAAAGCTAACCCTAAACCTTACCCTCACGACTAGACCTAACCCTGACACTAACCTAACCCCTAAGCCTACCCAGAACCCCTAAAGCTAACCCTGAACCCTATCCCTAACCCTAGCAGTAAACTTTAACCCTAAACCTAAGCCCAGCCCGTAACCCTAATCCTGTCCTTTTACCCTAAAACTAACCCCTAAACCTAACCCGTATACCTCACCCTAACTCTAACCCCAATCCTAATTCTAACCATACCCCTTCATAAAACACTAACTCCTAACCGCTAACCCTAACACTAACCAAAAACCCTAATCACTAATCCCTAACCCTAATGCTTAACCTTTACCCTAACCGTTAACCCTCACCCTAAATCTTAACACTGACCCTAACCTTAACCTTTAACTCTAAGCCTAACCCTTAACCGTACAGTAAGGAAGACCCTTAATGCTAATGGGATCCCTTATCCATAACCCTAACACTACAGCTAAAAAATAACCCTAACCTTGGATCCTTAAACCTAACCCCTAACACTTACTTTAACCCCAAACCCTAACCCTAATCCTAAGCATTAAACCTAACCCTATCTCTTAACCCTAACGCTAGCCCTTACCCTAACGCCTAGATGTAACCCTAAATCTAACCTACCGCCTAATCTTAACCTTAAGCCCTAATGCTAACTCTAACCCTGAACACTAAACCTACCCGTAACCCTTAACATTAACCCTATCCGTGAACCTTAACCCTGACCCTAACCATTAACCGCACCCAAGCATTTAACCCTGACCCTAACCCTAATCCTTAATGCTAACCTTAACACTAAACCCTAACCCTAACCCCAACACTTATCCCTAATCCTATCCCTTAACCCTAACCCTAACCGTAATGCTACCCCCTAAACGTAACCCTAACCGTGACCATTAAACCCAACCCTAACCTCTAACACAAACCATAGCACATAACTCTAACCCTAAAACTAACACTAATCATAACCCTAAACCCTAACTCTTAACCTTAACCCTAACCGTTAAGTCTCACGCTAACCTTTAATCCTAACCCTAATCCTAATCTTCAACCCTAAACCTAACACTTAACCCTAACCCTGTACCAAACCCTAACCCCTCATCTTAACCCTAACCGTAAACCTCAACCCTAAACCAAAGTGTAACCGTTAAACCTAAGAGTAACCTTTAACCCTAACCCTAATCCCTAACCCTAAGCCCTCACCCTAACACTAAACTTCATCCTTAACCCTAACCAGAATCCTAACCCTAAATCTAATTCTCAGACTTCTTGCTTTCTTAGAGTTTAGAAAGCCTGCAATCCTCCCATGCCATGCGTGAAAGGAGGCTCTACCACTGTGTCCTGCATGAAACCCACGGGCCCATACCCAGAGTATGATAGAGTGGGTTCCCGGGTACAATCCCAGCCCCCTAAACTCCCCCCGCCCGCCTAATGCAGACAGGGCCCGTGCGCTAAGCATAAACAATACCTTTAACAGATAACCCTAACCCTGAACATAACACCCAACCCTGTTCCTATTTCTCCCCTTAACACGTAAACCTCACCGTGCGCCTAACTTTCACCTCTTATCCTAACGTTAATGCATAACCCATTTCCTGAGAACAACCCCTATCCCATAATTCTAACCCTATCTCCTAGTCATCACTGTGACACCTAATCCCTAACCCTAATTCTAAACCGCTAACCCTAACCGTAACCCTACCTACAACCCTAACACTGACAGTAACCCTTACTTCTAACCCCAACGCTATGCCTAACAAAAACCCTAACCCTTGACCCTAACCCTTCACCCTAACCCCTAAGCCTTACCCTAACCCTTAACCCGAATCCTAATCCTTACCATTAAACCTAACCGTAGCCCTTAAAGCTAACCCTAAACCTTACCCTCACGACTAGACCTAACCCTGACACTAACCTAACACCTAACCCTAACCAGAACCCCTAAAGCTAACCCTGAACCCTATCCCTAACCCTAGCAGTAAACTTTAACCCTAAACCTAAGCCCAACCCGTAACCCTAATCCTATCCTTTACCCTAAAACTAACCCCTAAACCTAACCCCTATACCTCACCCTAACTCTAACCCCAATCCTAATTCTAACCATACCCCTTCATAAAACACTAACTCCTAACGGCTAACCCAAACACTAACCAAAAACCCTAATCACTAATCCCTAACCCTAACGCTTAAACTTTACCCTAACCGTTAACCCTCACCCTAAATCTTAACACTGACCCTAACCTTAAACTTTAACTCTAACCCTAACCCTTAACCCTACGGTAAGGAAGACCCTTAATGCTAATGGGTTCCCTTATCCCTAACCCTAACACTACAGCTAAAAATAACCCTAACCTTGGATCCTTAAACCTAACCCCTAACACTTACTTTAACCCCAAACCCTAACCCTAATCCTAAGCATTAAACCTAACCCTATCTCTTAACCCTAACGCTAGCCCTTACCTTAACGCCTAGATCTAACCCTAAATCTAACCTACCGCCTAATCCTAACCTTAAGCCCTAATGCTAACACTAACCCTGAACCCTAAACCTACCCGTAACCCTTAACACTAACCCAATCCGTGAACCTTAACCCTGACCCTAACCATTACCCGCACCCAAGCATTTAACCCTGACCTAACCCTAATCCTTAATGCTAACCCTAACACTAAACCCTAACCCTAAGCCCAACACGTATCCCTAATCCTATCCCTTAACCCTAACCCTAACCCTAATGCTACCCCCTAAACCTAACCCTAACCGTGACCAGTAAACCTAACCCTAACCTCTAACACAAACCATAGCACATAACTCTAACCCTAAAACTAACCCTAACCCTAACTCTAACCCTAAACCCTAACACTTAACCTTAACCCTAAGCGTTAACTCTCACGCTAACCTTTAATCCTAACCCTAATCCTAATCTTCAACCCTAAACCTAACACTTAACCCTAACCCTGTACCTAACCCTAACCCCTCATCTTAACCCTAACCGTAAACCTCAACCCGAAACAAAAGTGTAACCGTTAAACCTAAGAGTAACCTTTAACCCTAACCCTAATCCCTAACCCTAAGCCCTCACCCTAACACTAAATTTCATCCTTAACCCTAACCATAATCCTAACCCTAAATCTAATTCTCAGACTTCTTGCTTTCTTAGAGTTTAGAAAGCCTGCAATCCTCCCATGCCATGCGTGAAAGGAGGCTCTACCACTGTGTCCTGCATGAAACCCACGGGCCCATACCCAGAGTATGATAGAGTGGGTTCCCGGGTACAATCCCAGCCCCCTAAACTCCCCCCGCCCGCCTAATGCAGACAGGGCCCGTGCGCTAAGCATAAACAATACCTTTAACAGATAACCCTAACCCTGAACATAACACCCAACCCTGTTCCTATTTCTCCCCTTAACACGTAAACCTCACCGTGCGCCTAACTTTCACCTCTTATCCTAACGTTAATGCATAACACATTTCCTGAGAACAACCCCTATCCCATAATTCTAACCCTATCTCCTAGTCTTCACTGTGACACCTAATCCCTAACCCTAATTCTAAACCGCTAACCCTAACCGTAACCCTACCTACAACCCTAACACTGACAGTAACACTTACATCTAACCCCAACGCTATGCCTAACAAAAACCCTAACCCTTGACCCTAACCCTTCACCCTAACCCCTAAGCCTTACCCTAACCCTTAACCCTAATCCTAATCCTAACCATTAAACCTAACCCTAGCTCTTAAAGCTAACCCTAAACCTTACCCTCACGACTAGACCTAACCATGACACTAACCTAACCCCTAAGCCTAACCTGAACCCCTAAAGCTAACCCTGAACCCTATCCCTAACCCTAGCAGTAAACTTTAACCCTAAACCTAAGCCCAGCCCGTAACCCTAATCCTGTCCTTTTACCCTAAAACTAACCCCTAAACCTAACCCCTATACCTCACCCTAACTCTAACCCCAATCCTAATTCTAACCATACCCCTTCATAAAACACTAACTCCTAACCGCTAACCCTAACACTAACCAAAAACCCTAATCACTAATCCCTAACCCTAACGCTTAACCTTTACCCTAACCGTTAACCCTCACCCGAAATCTTAACACTGACCCTAACCTTAACCTTTAACTCTAAGCCTAACCCTTAACCCTACAGTAAGGAAGACCCTTAAGGCTAATGGGATCCCTTATCCCTAACCCTAACACTACAGCTAAAAATAACCCTAACCTTTGATCCTTCAACCTAACCCCTAACACTTACTTTAACCCCAAACCATAACCCTAATCCTTAGCATTAAACCTAACCCTATCTCTTAACCCTAACACTAGCCCTTACCCTAACGCCTAGATCTAACCCTAAATCTAACCTACCGCCTAATCCTAACATTAAGCCCTAATGCAAACTCTAACCCTGAACCCTACACCTACCCGTAACACTTAACACTAACCCTATCCGTGAACCTTAACCCTGACCCTAACCATTACCCGCCCCCAAGCATTTAACCCTGACCCTACCCCTAATCCTTAATGATAACCCTAACACTAAACCCTAACCCTAAGCCCAACACTTAACCCTAATCCTATCCCTTAACCCTAACCCTAATGCTAACCCCTAAACGTAACGCTCACCGTCACCAGTAAACCTAACCCTAACCTCTAACACAAACCATAGCACATAACTGTAACACTAAAACTAACCCAAACCCTAACCCTAACCCTAACCCTTAACCTTAACCCTAAGCGTTAACTCTCACGCTAACCTTTAATCCTAACCCTAATCCTAATCTTCAACCCTTATCCTAACACTTAACCCTAACCCTGTACCAAACCCTAACCCCTCATCTTAACCCTAACCGTAAACCTCAACCCTAAACCAAAGTGTAACCGTTAAACCTAAGAGTAACCTTTAACCCTAACCCTAATCCCTAACCCTAAGCCCTCACCCTAACACTAAACTTCATCCTTCACCCTAACCAGAATCCTAACCCTAAATCTAATTCTCAGACTTCTTGCTTTCTTAGAGTTTAGAAAGCCTGCAATCCTCCCATGCCATGCGTGAAAGGAGGCTCTACCACTGTGTCCTGCATGAAACCACGGGCCCATACCCAGAATATGATAGAGTGGGTTCCCGGGTATAATCCCAGCCCTCTAAACTCCCCCTGCCCGCCTAATGCAGACAGGGCCCGTGCGCTAAGCATAAACAATACCTTTAACAGATAACCCTAACCCTGAACATAACACCCAACCCTGTTCCTATTTCTCCCCTTAACACGTAAACCTCACCGTGTGCCTATCTTTTACCTCTTATCCTAACGTTAATGCATAACCCATTTCCTGAGAACAACCCTATACCATAATTCTAACGCTATATCCTAGTCATCACTGTGACACCTAATCCCTAACCCTAATTTAAACCGCTAACCCTAATCGTAACCCTACCTAAAACCCTAACACGGACAGTAACCCTTACTTCTAACCCCAACGCTATGCCTAACAAAAACCCTAACCCTTGACCCTAACCCTTCACCCTAACCCCTAAGCCTTACCCTAACCCTTAACCCTAATCCTAACCCTAACCGTTAAACCTAAACCTAGCTCTTAAAGCTAACCGTTAACCTTACCCTCACGACTAGACCTAACCCTGACACTAACCTATCACCTAACTCTAACCAGAACCCGTAAAGCTAACTCTGAATCGTATCCCTAACCCTAGCAGTAAACTTTAACCCTAAACCTAAGGGCAACCCGTAACCCTAATCCTATCATTTTACCCTAAAACTAACCCCTAAACCTAACCCCTAAACCTAACCCCTATACCTCACCCTAACTCTAACCCCAATCCTAATTCTAACCATACCCCTTCATAAAACACTAACTCCTAACCGCTAACCCTAACACTAACCAAAAACTATAATCACTAATCCCTAACCCTAACGCTTAACCTTTACCCTAACCGTTAGCCCTCACCCTAAATCTTAACACTGACCCTAACCTTAACCTTTAACTCTATGTCTAACCCTTAACCCTACAGTAAGGAAGACCCTTAATGCTAATGGGATCCCTTATCCCTAACCCTAACACTACAGCTAAAAATAACCCTAACCTTTGATCCTTAAACCTAACCCCTAACACTTACTTTAACCCCAAACCCTAACCCTAATCCTAAGCATTAAACCTAACCCTATCTCTTAAACCTAACGCTAGCCCTTACCCTAACGCCTAGATCTAACCCTAAATCTAACCTACCGCCTAATCCTAACCTTAAGCCCAAATGGTAACTCTAACCCTGAACCCTAAACCTACCCGTAAACCTTAACACTAACCCTATCCATGAACCTTAACCCTGACCCTAACCATTACCCGCACCCAAGCATTTAACCCTGACCCTACCCCTAATCCTTAATGATAACCCTAACACTAAACCCTGACCCGAAGCCGAACACTTAACCCTAATCCTATCCCTTAACCCTAACCCTAACCCTAACCCTAATGCTAACCCCTAAACGTAACCCTAACCGTGACCAGTAAACCTAACCCTAACGTCTAACACAAACCATAGCACATAACTCTAACCGTAAAACTAACCCTAACCCTAACCCTAACCCTAAACCCTAACTCTTAACCTTAACCCTATGCGTTAACTCTCACACTAACATTTAATCCTAACCCTAATCCTAATCTTCAACCCTAACCCTGTACCTAACCCTAACCCCTCATCTTAACCCTAACCGTAAACCTCAACCCGAAACCAAAGTGTAACCGTTAAAGCTAAGAGTAACCTTTAACCCTAACCCTAATCCCTAACCCTAAGCCCTCACCCTAACAATAAACTTCATCCTTCACCTAACCATAATCCTAACCCTAAATCTAATTCTCAGACTTCTTGCTTTCTTAGAGTTTAGAAAGCCTGCAATCCTCCCATGCCATGCGTGAAAGGAGGCTCTACCACTGTGTCCTGCATGAAACCCACGGGCCCATACCCAGAGTATGATAGAGTGGGTTCCCGGGTACAATCCCAGCCCCCTAAACTCCCCCCGCTCGCCTAATGCAGACAGGGCCCGTGCGCTAAGCATAAACAATACCTTTAACAGATAACCCTAACCCTGAACGTAACACCCAACCCTGTTCCTATTTCTCCCCTTAACACGTAAACCTCACCGTGCGCCTAACTTTAACCTCTTATCCTAACGTTAATGCATAACCCATTTCCTGAGAACATCCCCTATCCCATAATTCTAACCCTATCTCCTAGTCATCACTGTGACAC